>NC_084733.1:4528154-4530654 GCF_033978785.1 Entelurus aequoreus | reverse complement strand
CCCACATCCACACCACTCTCATGTCACCACCCACATCCACATGACTTTCATGTCACTACCCACATCCACACCACTCTCATGTCACTACCCACATCCACATGACTCTCATGTCACTACCAACATCCACACCACTCTCATGTCACTACCCACATCCACACCACTCTCATGTCACTACCCACATCCACATGACTCTCATGTCACTACCAACATCCACACCACTCTCATGTCACTACCCACATCCGCATGACTTTCATGTCACTACCCACATCCACACCACTCTTATGTCACTACCCACATCCACATGACTTTCATGTCACTACCCACATCCACACCACTCTCATGTCACTACCCACATCCACATGACTTTCATGTCATTACCCACATCCACACCACTCATGTCACTACCCACATCCACACGACTACATGTCACTACCCACATCCACACCACTCTCATGTCACTACCCACATCCACACCACTCTCATGTCACTACCCACATCCACACGACTACATGTCACTACCCACATCCACAACACTCTCATGTCACTACCCACATCCACACCACTCTCATGTCACTACCCACATCCACATGACTTTCATGTCACTACCCACATCCACACCACTCTCATGTCACTACCCACATCCACACCACTCATGTCACTACCCACATCCACACGACTACATGTCACTACCCACATCCACACCACTCTCATGTCACTACCCACATCCACACCACTCTCATGTCACTACCCACATCCACACGACTACATGTCACTACCCACATCCACAACACTCTCATGTCACTACCCACATCCACACCACTCTCATGTCACTACCCACATCCACATGACTCTCATGTCACTACCCACATCCACACCACTCTCATGTCACTACTCACATCCACATGACTCTCATGTCACTACTCACATCCACACCATTCTCATGTCACTACCCACATCCACATGACTCTCATGTCACTACCCACATCCACACGACTCTCATGTCACTACCCACATCCACACCACTCTCATGTCACTACCCCCATCCACACCACTCTCATGTCACTACCCACATCCACACCACTCTCATGTCACTACCCACATCCACACCACTCTCATGTCACTACCCACATCCACATGACTCTCATGTCACTACCCACATCCACACGACTCTCATGTCACTACCCACATCCACACCACTCTCATGTCACTACCCCCATCCACACCACTCTCATGTCACTACCCACATCCACACCACTCTCATGTCACTACCCACATCCACACCACTCATGTCACTACCCACATCCACACCACTCATGTCACTACCCATATCAACACAACTCTCATGTCACTACCAACATCCACATGACTTTCATGTCACTACCCACATCCACACCACTCATGTCACTACCCACATCCACACCACTCATGCCACTACCCACATCCACACCACTCATGTCACTACCCATATCAACACAACTCTCATGTCACTACCAACATCCACATGACTTTCATGTCACTACCCACATCCACACCACTCTCATGTCACTACCCACATCCACACCACTCATGTCACTACCCACATCCACACCACTTTCATGTCACTACCCACATCCACACCACTCATGTCACTACCCACATCCACACCACTCATGTCACTACCCATATCAACACAACTCTCATGTCACTACCAACATCCACATGACTTTCATGTCACTACCCACATCCACACCACTCTCATGTCACTACCCATATCAACACAACTCTCATGTCACTACCAACATCCACATGACTTTTATGTCACTACCCACATCCACACCACTCTCATGTCACTACCCATATCAACACAACTCTCATGTCACTACCAACATCCACATGACTTTTATGTCACTACCCACATCCACACCACTCTCATGTCACTACCCATATCAACACAACTCTCATGTCACTACCAACATCCACATGACTTTCATGTCACTACCCACATCCACACCACTCTCATGTCACTACCCATATCAACACAACTCTCATGTCACTACCAACATCCACATGACTTTTATGTCACTACCCACATCCACACCACTCTCATGTCACTACCCACATCCACACCACTCTCATGTCACTACCAACATCCACATGACTTTCAAGTCACTACCCACATGCACACCACTCATGTCACTACCCATATCAACACAACTCTCATGTCACTACCAACATCCACACCACTCTCATGTCACTACCCACATCCACACCACTCTCATGTCACTACCCACATCCACACCACTCATGTCACTACCCACATCCACACAACTCTCATGTCACTACCAACATCCACATAACTTTCATGTCACTACCCACATCCACACCACTCATGTCACTACCCAGGAAACCAGTAATAATAATCTGCAAATGTGCCGTTGTCTAGTGTCGGTGCTGTGTAGAACTCGGCAGAGTAACCGTGTAATACCCTTCCATATCAGTAGGTGGCAGCAGGTAGCTAATT
>NC_084733.1:4518154-4523154 GCF_033978785.1 Entelurus aequoreus | reverse complement strand
TAAACTTGTAAAAATAAAGGTACTAAAAAATATGAATACAAAAATAATATGAAAAAAAACACGAAAAGATGTCTTAAGTTTGAAAAAAAAAAAATACTGTCCTTTTTCCTCAATCTCAGGACTTTGTACCTTGAATATAATTTTCAACCATGATACTTTTTATAAATAATATTATTTAAAACATGTATTCTAAAACTCTCTGTATTTATAAAAAATATTCTAAAATTATTATTTTTAAAGTTTTCCTTATTAATAATAATACTAATCACTCTTTTATATTCAAGACAAAAATGTGAGCATTCTATACAATTTTAAAACTTAATTATTTTTTATTTAATTTGTATTTTTTTTCCATGAAACAATAAAGTTATTACAAAAAATTCACCAAAAATTTTTTTTTAAATTAATAATAAAATGTTTTCATTTCATATCACTAGTACTTTGGGTTGTCATGTAAAAAAAAATAAAAAAATCCTAAACTTGTCTCGACCCATTGTAAAAATAAAGGTACTAAAAAATACGAATATAAAAATAATATGAAAAAAAAACACTAAAAGAGGTCTTAAGTTTGAAAAAAATGTATATATACATATTGTCCTTTTCCCTCAATCTCAAGACTTTGGACTTTGAATGGAATGTTCAACCATTATACTTTTTATAAATAATATTTGTTTTAAATGTATTCTAAAACTCTCTGTATTTATAAAAAATATTCTAAAATCATTATTTTTAAAGTTTTTCTTATTAATAATCATATTAATCACCCTTTATATACAAGACAAAAATTGAAGCATTCTATACAAATTTAAAAGTTGATTATTTTTTTTGTATTTATTTATTTTTTCAATAAAACAATAAAGCCATTACGAATAATTCTCCAAAAAATGTTTTTTTAATTAATAATAAAATGTTTTTATTTCATATCACTAGTACTTTGGGTTGTCATGTAAAAAAAAAAAAAAATCCTAAACTTGTCTCGACCCATTGAAAAATAAAGGTACTAGAAAATACGAATATAAAAATAATATGAAAAAAAAAAACACTAAAAGAGGTCAAAAGTTTGAAAAAAAAAAAATACCATCGCTTTTCCTCAATCTCAAGACTTTGGACCTTGAATAGAATTTTCAACCATTATACTTTTTATATATAATATTATTTAAAACATGTATTCTAAAACTCTCTGTATTTATGAAAAATATTCTAAAATTATTATTTTATTTTAAGTTTTCTTTATTAACAATAATATTTTTATATTCAAGAAAAAAAATGTGAGCATTCTATAAAAATTTAAAACTTAATTATATTATTTTTTATTTTTTTTCAATGAAACAATAAAGTTATTACGAATAATTCTCCCAATTTTTTTTTTAAATTAATAATAAAATGTTTTTATTTCAAATCACTAGAATTTTGGGTTGTCATGTAAAAAAAATAAAAAAAAATCCTTGTAATCATTGTAAAAATAAAGGTACTAAAAAATACGAAAATAAAAATAATATTTAAAAAAAAAACACTAAAAGAGGTCTTAAGTATATAAAAAAAATACTGTCCTTTTTCCTCAATCTCAAGACTTTGGACCTTGAATAGAATTTTCAACCATTATACTTTTTATAAATAATAATATTTAAAACATGTATTCTAAAACTCTCTGTATTTATAAAAAATATTCTAAAATTATTATTTTTAAAGTTTTCTTTATTAACAATAATACTAATCACTCTTTTGTATTCAAGAAAAAAAATGTGAGCATTCTATAAAAATTTAAAACTTAATTATATTATTTTAAAAAAAATTTCAATGAAACAATAAAGTTATTACGAATAATTCTCCCAATTTTTTTTTTTTAAATTAATAATAAAATGTTTTTATTTCAAATCACTAGAATTTTGGGTTGTCATGTAAAAAAAAAAAAAAAAAATCCTTGTAATCATTGTAAAAATAAAGGTACTAAAAATTACGAAAATAAAAGTATTATTTAAAAAAAAACACTAAAAGAGGTCTTAAGTTTGAAAAAAAAAAATACTGTCCTTTGGACCTTGAATAGAATTCTCAACCATTATACTTTTTATAAAAAAAAAAAATTTCTATTTGCGAAGGTGTGAGGACCACACGCACACAAAAACATCCTGACTCTGACTTGAAAGCGCTTTAAGGACGCTGACAATCCAAACGTCAACACGTTTCTTTTCTTTTTTTTTACAGAGGACGTCCTTGGAAAAAAAAACAAAAAAAACATGACGCCTGTCAAGTTGTAAATGAGGTTTGGTCACCTGTGGAGACAATTGGAGTGTGAAGAGACGGCAAAGTGGCCACAGGAAGTTACAAATTTCCCTCATGCTGCATTTTGACTCTCTCAGCGATGATGTCATCCCCATGTCAGGAAGGAGGAGGTGATACCCAGGGAAGGGAGGAAGGAGTGAGTAAGGAAGCAAGGGAGTAAAGATGCTTTTAACAGACCGCAGTCAGACTGCAAAGAAACCAAAAACAAAAAGTTTAGCACGCTGGCCACATAGCATCAAGTAGTACACAAAAATACAACTTTTGTGTGCATATATCAGAGGTGGGACCAAGTCATTGTTTTGAAAGTCAGAAGTAAGTCTCAAGTCTTTGCCCTCAAGTCCAGAGTCAAGTCCTGAGTCAAGACTGGAAAGTCTCAAGTAATAATAATAATAATAATAATAGATTTTATTTGTAAAAAGCACTTTACATTGAGCAAACAACCTCAAAGTGCTGCAGTGTATAATAATAATAATAATAATAATTAAAAAAAGATAATAAAGAATAAATACAAATAAAAACTAGAACAGCCTAATAGCTAGAACTAGTATGCACACATCTAAAAAAAGGCTTTTTGAAAAAGAAGGGTTTTTAAGCCTGTTTTAAAAGCATGCACAGTCTGTGGTGCCCTCAGGTGGTCAGGGAGAGCGTTCCACAGACTGTTGAATGAGACAAAAAATATGTGACTCTGAAGTACATGCAAACATTTGTAAAAAAAAAAAAAGAAAAAAAATGCTAATATGCTAACATTAGCATGCTAAGGTCAGCATGCTAACAGTAAGCATGCGCCAATCCCTAAAATATATGACTCTGCGGTGTATACCTGTAAAATTAGCTAAAAAGCCAGTATGCTAATGCTAACAGTTAACATGCATTGAGTACCACAATAAATGATTGGAGGTCTACACGTGAAAAAATATCCAAAGAAAGCTAGCACGCTAACGTTACATGCTAACAGTTAACATGCGTCAAATACCACAATATGACTCTGAGGTCGATTCCTGCAAAAATACAGAAAAAAGTTAGCATGCTAAGGTTAGCACTAAGGATGATCAATTGTTCGAAAAATAGCCTCTTCAAAGAAAGCTAGCACGCTAACGTTACATGCTAACAGTTAGCATGCGTCAAATACCACAATATGACTCTGAGGTCGATTCCTGCAAAGATTTTTGAAAAAAGTTAGCATGCTAAGGTTAGCACTGAGGATGATCAATTGTTTGAAAAATAGCCTCTTCAAAGAAAGCTAGCACGCTAACATTACATGCTAACAGTTAACATGCGTCAAATACCACAATATGACTCCGAGGTCGATTCCTGCAAAAATATGGAAAAATGTTAGCATGCTAAGTTTAGCACTAAGCTTGATCAATTGTTTGAAAAATAGCCTCTTCAAGGAAAGCTAGCACGCTAACATTACACGCTAACAGTTAACATGCGTCAAATACAACAATATGACTCTGAGGTCGATTCCTGCAAAAATACAGAAAAAAGTTAGCATGCTAAGGTTAGCACTAAGGTTGATCAATTGTTTGAAAAATAGCCTCTTCATTTCGGATGGGAAAAAACATTTCCAGGACATTGTGGGATTCTTGGAAATGTGGGAATTTGTTGGACAATAATAAAATGGTAGCCCAGCTGAACATTTTGAAAGTGGAACGTTTGAACCCCAAAAGGGACAAGCGGTAGGAAAATGGATGGATGGATGGATAAAATGGTAACCCAGCTGAACATTTTGAAAGTGGAAGGTTTGACTTGTTCAGACTTGATGTGCAGAGTCTGCTACATGCTGCCCTCTGCTGGACAACACTAGAAGATGTCATTCAGTGGCAAAATGACCACTAGAGGCCGCCAGAGTTGCTTCACGCAGCGACACACGAACAGTGGCTGATTTGAAGCAACACAATGAATTCATGCTCTATTAAAACAAAGAAAAAAAAGAATAGAACATTTTAATTTATAAAGTTGAATATTTGATTTTTCAAATATATCTAAAAATACATTCTTCACGTTTTCTCTCAATAATTTTCTCAATATATTTATCAAAAAATCATGATTCTACGCAAAATAGAAAATATTTTTAAACTAATTTTAAATATATAAATTACACATTCAAGTGTTTTAAAGATATAAAAATAAGATGAGATTTTTTTCATATATATTTTTTTAAATGGAGGATTTTTTAAATATATCTTTTTTACAGAAATTAACATTCCAAAAAATACTTTCACTTTTAAAGGTTTCTGTAGTAATAAAAAAAAGTAACTAAAAATAATAATTAAAAAAAAGCCCTGCGTGACAAAATATTTTTGAAATTTGTAAGTGTTTGAAAATAATTTTAAAATTGAAGGATTCTAATTTTAAGACTTCAAATTTAAAAATAAATATTAACAAATACTTTACATCTACCGTCTGGAAATCAGCTCAAAAGTGTACTGATGCAGAAATAAAACAATTAAAAAATATATTTTTTAAATGGTACTTAATGCATGTATATATATATATATATATATATATATATATATATATATATATATATATATATATATATATATATATATATATATATATATATATATATATATATATATATATATATATATATATATAAATACATATTATATTCAATCAATCAATCAATGTTTATTTATATAGCCCTAAATCACAAGTGTCTCAAAGGGCTGTACAAGCCACAACGACATCCTCGGTACAGAGCCCAGATACGG
>NC_084733.1:4473154-4513154 GCF_033978785.1 Entelurus aequoreus | reverse complement strand
GTGTGTGTGTGTGTGTGTGTTCTTGTATTTCTACCCTTATTGAGACACGAAGAAGGAAAAGTATCTTCCGTATGAGGAGGTGTGAACAAGTGATGACATAAATCATGGTCCCAATAACATTGCATCTAATAGAGAGCCAAATACTAGAGTCCGTGAACATTGCTCCAAAGTCAGGATTTTTTTGTTGATTTAATGTGCATACAAAAGTAAACATTGACAGGTGCAAAGTCAGCAATATATGATACAACAAGATGGCAGCTAAAGAAGGACTTCTTTATTCATTTTTGGAGGTCTCAAAAAGGTAAGAAATACAAGAATGTGTGTGTGTGCGTGTGTGTGTGTGTGTGTGTGTGTGCGTGTGTGTGTGTTCTTGTATTTCTACCCTTCTTGAGACATAAAGAAGGAAAAGTATCTTCCATATGAGGAGGTGTGAACAAGTGATGACATAAATCATGGTCCCAATAACATTGCATCTAATAGAAAGCCAAATACTAGAGTCCGTGAACATTGCTCCAAAGTCAGGATGTTTTTGTTGATTTAATGTGCATACAAAAGTAAACATCGACAGGTGCAAAGTCAGCAATATATGATGAAACAAGATGGCAGCTAAAGGAGGTTTTCTTTATTCTTTTTCGGAGGTCTCAGGAAGGTAAGAAATACAAGAATGTGTGTGTGTGTGTGTGTTCTTGTATTTCTACCCTTCTTGAGACTTGAAGAAGGAAAAGTATCTTCCATATGAGGAGGTGTGAACAAGTTAAGACATAAATCATGGTCCCAATACAGAAAATCGTTGCATCTAATAGAGAGCCAAATACTAGAGTCCGTGAACATTGCTCCAAAGTCAGGATTTTTTGTTGATTTAATGTGCATACAAAAGTAAACATTGACAGGTGCAAAGTCAGCAATATATGATACAACAAGACGGCAGCTAAAGAAGGACTTCCCTATTCATTTTCGGAGGTCTCAAGAAGGTAAGAAATACAAGAATGTGTGTGTGTGTGTGTGTGTTCTTGTATTGCTAGCCTTTTTGAGACATCAACAAGGAAAAGTATCTTCCATATGAGGAGGTGTGAACAAGTGATGACATAAATCATGGTCCCAATAACATTGCATTTAATAGAGAGCCAAATACTAGAGTCCGTGAACATTGCTCCAAAGTCAGGATTTTTTGTTGATTTAATGTGCATACAAAAGTAAACATTGACAGGTGCAAAGTCAGCAATATATGATGAAACAAGATGGCAGCTAAAGAAGGACTTCTTTATTCATTTTTGGAGGTCTCAAAAAGGTAAGAAATACAAGAATGTGTGTGTGTGTGTGTGTGTGTGTGTGTGTGTGTGTGTGTGTGTGTGTGTGTGTGTGTGTGTGTGTGTGTGTGTGTGTGTGTGTGTGTGTGCGCGTGTGTTCTTATATTTCTACCCTTCTTGAGACACGAAGAAGGAAAAGTATCTTCCATATGAGGAGGTGTGAACAAGTTAAGACATAAATCCTGGTCCCAATACAGAAAATTGTTGCATCTAATAGAGAGCCAAACACTAGAGTCCGTGAACATTGCTCCAAAGTCGGGATTTTTGTTGTTGTTGATTTAATGTGCATACAAAAGTAAACATTGACAGGTGCAAAGGCAGCAATATATGATGAAACAAGATGGCAGCTAAAGGAGGTTTTCTTTATTCTTTTTCGGAGGTCTCAGGAAGGTAAGACATACAAGAATGTGTGTGTGCGTGTGTGTGTGTGTGTTCTTGTATTTTTAGGATTCTTGAGACACGAAGAAGGAAAAATATCTTCCATATGAGGAGGTGTGAACAAGTTAAGACATAAATCATGGTCCCAATACAGAAAATCGTTGCATTTAATAGAGAGTCAAACACTAGAGTCCGTGAACATTGCTCCAAAGTCTGGATTTTTTTTTTTGTTGGTTTAATGTGCATACAAAAGTAAACATTGACAGGTGCAAAGGCAGCAATATTTGATACAAAAAGATGGCAGCTAAAGAAGGACTTCCCTATTCATTTTCGGAGGTCTCAAGAAAGTAAGAAATACAAGAATATGTGTGTGTGTGTGTGTGTGTGTGTGTTCTTGTATTGCTACCCTTCTTGAGACATCAACAAGGAAAAGTATCTTCCATATGAGGAGGTGTGAACAAGTGATGACACAAATCATGGTCCCAATAACATTGCATTTAATAGAGAGCCAAATACTAGAGTCCGTGAACATTGCTCCAAAGTCGGGATTTTTTTTGTTGTTGATTTAATGTGCATACAAAAGTAAACATTGACAGGTGCAAAGTCAGCAATATGTGATGAAACAAGATGGCAGCTAAAGAAGGACTTCCCTATTCAACCCCCGGAAAAAACCCGCCAGGTGAACGGCTGATTTGACCACTCCCTGTGCTGACGTAAGACAACCATATGTGAGCATAGGATGAACAAATACACTACGCTAATAAGACTATAGTGGCCATTAACAGTTAGCTTCTACAGCTGGGTTGCCCAAAGTGCGGCACAGGGGCCATCTGTGGTCCCTGACTCCTTTGTCATCGGCCCTAAGCACGTTCCAAAAAACAAAATAAATAGAGATCTCACTTGCACCCCCTGGTGGTGACATCCATCAAAATTATTGTGGTCCCAAAAAGGAGAGATTTTTTTAAATTGACTGTGTGTCGCTTTTAAAAGTGCTCCCCCTCTGGCCAACATATGAAATAACAAGTGTGTATAAGAAATTTAAATGCGCCCCCTTTGGCCAAAATGTATTAATTCATCAAAATAATTGGCCCTGCAATGAGGTGGCGACTTGTCCAGGGTGTACCACGCGTTCCGCCCGATTGTAGCTGAGATAGGCTACAGCGCCCCCCGCGACCCCGAAGGGAATAAGCGGTAGAAAATGGATGGATGGATGGATCATCAAAATAAATAAATATGTATATGCAGACATTCTGTAATAACTTGAAGTAGCTAAAGAAGATTAAAAAACAATTACAATCGCAATGTGTCGACTTTTTTCGTATAAAATTGGGAACAATTTCTCATATTCTTTCTGTTTCTGTAAGTATTTTCTCGTAAAATTATGACTTTTTTA
Organism: Entelurus aequoreus; assembly: GCF_033978785.1. Taxonomy (NCBI): domain Eukaryota; kingdom Metazoa; phylum Chordata; class Actinopteri; order Syngnathiformes; family Syngnathidae; genus Entelurus; species Entelurus aequoreus. The sequence goes on along the minus strand of NC_084733.1, from coordinate 4,510,076 downwards.
ATGTAAAATTATGACTTTTTAATGCAAAATGGTGACATTTGTCATCTACAATTATGACTTGTATCGCGATATTGCCAATTTTTTTGTTGTTCTTGTAAAATAGTGACATTTTTGGAGTAACCAGCAGAGGGCGCCACCACCATGCACTCCGGTGGGCCAGCAGCAGAGGGCGTCACCACCATCCTTCCCGGTGGGCCAGCAGAGGGTGCCGCCACGATCGTCTCCGGTGGGCCAGCAGAGGGCGCCGCCACCATTGTCTCCGGTGGGTACTCCCACGCCGGCGGTCGAGCCGCCTCGCCAATTGCGGCGGCTTTCAACACGCCGTCGCCACCTGACTCTTCCCCGCTGATTGCGGGGACTCTTGGCCTGGCGGCCCACCTCCTTGTCCTCCCTCCACCCTCCCTTGACTTTGGACTGTTTTTTTTTTTTTGGGTGGGGGGATTTTTTGATACGTCTGGTATCCGTTATGGGAAGGGGGCTACTGTCAGGGTTGTCCTTGACAGTTTGGTCAAGTTTTAGTTTTCCTCTGCGTTTGTCTTGGTTTCCTGTTCTTCGTTTCCTGTCAGTGCTTTTATTTTGTCTTCATTTCCTGATTTTCCCTGAGTGCTTTTTCCCCTCAGCTGTGGCTGATTGGCACCTGGCCACACCTGGTGTCAGTCAGCCAGCTGCTATTTAAACCTGCCCTGCCCTCCAGTCACGGCTGGATTATTGTCATCAAGACTCGTAGCTCCTACCTGTTACTTGTCTCTGTTCCTGTATGCCGTGGACTGCTTTCAGTCTTTTTGTTCCTAGCTCCTGTTTGCTGGATCCTGTTTCCCGTTTTCCAGTTTGGCGTTCCTGGTTTGTGTCTTTTCTTAATTTTTACTTTTGGACATTAAATAATGTTTTCTTGTACCAAGCCTGCCGCCATCTCTGCATCTTGGGGTTCGTCACCAAAAAACTTTGACAAAAATGATGGCTTTTGTCAACATTTTGCCAAGTCAAAATTCCGATTATTATTATAATATTGCCAAAATATTAATATTTTCTCGTAAAATTATGACTTTTTAATGCAAAATGGCGACATTTGTCATCTACAATTCTGACTTGTATCGCAATATTGCCAAATTTTTTGTTGTTCTTATAAAATAGTGACAATTTTGGAGTAAAATGATGACTTGTGTCATCATTTTGCCAAGTAAAAAATCAGATTATTATTATAATATTGCCAAAATATTAATATTTTCTCGTAAAATTATGACTTTTTAATGCAAAATGGTGACATTTGTCATCTACAATTCTGACTTTTATCGCGATATTGCCAATTTTTTTTTTGTTCTTATAAAATAGTGACATTTTTGGAGTAAAATGATGGCTTTTGTCATCATTTTGCCAAGTAAAAATTCCGATTATTATTGTTATAATATTGCCAAAATATTAACATTTTCTCGTAAAGTTATGACTTTTTAATGCAAAATGGTGACATTTGTCATATACAATTCGGACTTTTATCGCAATATTGCCAATTTTTTTGTTGTTCTCGTAAAACTGTGACATTTTTGGAGTAAAATGATGACTTTTGTCATCATTTTGCCAAGTAAAAAACTCTGATTATTATTATAATATTGCCAAAATATTAATATTTTCTCGTAAAATTATGACTTTTTTAATGTAAAATTATGACTTTTTAATGAAAAATGGTGACATTTGTCATATAAAATTCGGACTTTTATCGCAATATTGCCAATTTTTTTTGTTGTTCTTGTAAAACTGATTTTTTTGGAGTAAAATGATGACTTTTGTCATCATTTTGCCAATTTAAATTCCGATTATTATTATAATATTGCCAAAATATTAATATTTTCTCGTAAAATTATGACTTTTTTAATGTAAAATTATGACTTTTTAATGCAAAAATGGTGACATTTGTCATATATAATATTCGGACTTTTATCGCGATATTGCCATTTTTTTTGTTGTTGTTGTAAAAAAATGACATTTTTGGAGTAAAATTATGACTTTTGTCATCATTTTGCCAAGTAAAAATTCCGATTATTATTATTATAATATTGCCAAAATATTAATATTTTCTCGTAAAATTATGACTTTTGTCATCATTTTGCCAAGTAAAAATTCCGATTATTATTATAATATTGCCAAAATATTAATATTTTCTCGTAATATTATGACTTTTTAATGCAAAATGGTGACATTTGTCATATAAAATTCGGACTTTTATTGCAATATTGCCAATTTTTTTTAGTTGTTCTTATAAAAAAGTGACATTTTTGGAGTAAAATTATGACTTTTGTCATCATTTTGCAAAGTAAAAATTCCGGTAATTATTATAATATAGCCAAAATATTAATATTTTCTCGTAAAATTATGACTTTTTAATGCAAAATGGTGACATTTGTCATATAAAATTCGGACTTTTATCGCGATATTGCCAATTTTTTTGTTGTTCTTGTAAAATAGTGACATTTTTGGAGTAAAATGATGACTTTTGTCATCATTTTGCCAAGTGAAAATTCCGATTATTATTATAATATTGCCAAAATATTAATATTATCTCGTAATATTACGACTTTTTAATGCAAAATGGTGACATGTGTCATATAAAATTCGGACTTTTATCGCAATATTGCCAATTTTTTTTAGTTGTTCTTATAAAAAAAGTGACATTTTTGGAGTAAAATGATGACTTTTGTCATCATTTTGCCAAGTGAAAATTCCGATTATTATTATAATATTGACAAAATATTAATATTTTCTCGTATTATTATGACTTTTTAATGCAAAAATGGGGACATTTGTCATATACAATTCTGACTTTTATCGCAATATTTCCAATTTTTTTGTTGTTCTTGTAAAACTGTGACATTTTTGGAGTCAAATGAAGACTTTTGTCATTATTTTTGCCAGGTCAAAATTCAGATTATTATTATAATATTGCCGAAATATTAATATTTTCTCGTAAAATTATGACTTTTTAATGCAAAATGGTGACATTTGTCATCTACAATTCTGACTTTTATCGCAATATTGCCAATTTTTTTGTTGTTCTTATAAAATAGTGACATTTTTGGAGTAAAATTATGACTTTTGTCATCATTTTGCCAAGTAAAAATTCCGATTATTATTATTATAATATTGCCAAAATATTAATATTTTCTCGTAAAATTATGACTTTTTTCATGTAAAATTATGACTTTTTAATGCAAAAATGGTGACATTTGTCATATAAAATTCGGACTTTTATCGCGATATTGCCATTTTTTTTGTTGTTGTTGTAAAATAGTGACATTTTTGTCATCATTTTGCCAATTAAAAATTCCGATTATTATTATTATTATAATATTGCCAAAATATTAATATTTTCTCGTAAAATTATGACTTTTTTAATGTAAAATTATGACTTTTTAATGCAAAAATTGTGACATTTGTCATATAAAATTCGGACTTTTATCGCAATATTGCCAATTTTTTTTAGTTGTTCTTGTAAAATAGTGACATTTTTGTCATCATTTTGCCAATTAAAAATTCCGATTATTATTATTATAATATTGCCAAAATATTAATATTTTCTCGTAAAATTATGACTTTTTTAATGTAAAATTATGACTTTTTAATGCAAAAATGTTGACATTTGTCATATAAAATTCGGACTTTTATCGCAATATTGCCAATTTTTTTTAGTTGTTCTTGTAAAACAGTGAATTTTTTGGAGTAAAATGATGACTTTTGTCATCATTTTGCCAAGTAAAAATTCCGATTATTATTATAATATTGCCAAAATATTAATATTTTCTCGTAAAATTATGACTTTTTAATGCAAAATGGTGACATTTTTCATATACAATTCTGACTTTTATCGCAATATTGCCAATTTTTTTGTTGTTCTTGTAAAACTGTGACATTTTTGGAGTAAAATTATGACTTTTGTCATCATTTTGCCAAGTAAAAAATTCCGATTATTATTATAATATTGGCAAAATATTAATATTTTCTCGTAAAATTATGACTTTTTAATGCAAAATGGTGACATTTGTCATATACAATTCTGACTTTTATCGCAATATTGCCAATTTTTTTGTTGTTCTTATAAAATAGTGACATTTTTTGAGTAAAATGATGGCTTTTGTCATCATTTTGCCAAGTGAAAATTCCGATGATTATTATAATATTGCCAAAATATTAATATTTTCTCGTAAAATTATGACTTTTTAATGCAAAATGGTGACATTTGTCATACAAAATTCGGACTTTTATTGCGATATTGCCATTTTTTTTGTTGTTGTTTTAAAATAGTGACATTTTTGTCATCATTTTGCCAAGTAAAAATTCCGATTATTATTATTATAATATTGCCAAAATATTAATATTTTCTCGTAAAATTATGACTTTTTAAATGTAAAATTATGACTTTTTAATACAAAAATGGTGACATTTGTCATATAAAATTCGGACTTTTATCGCAATATTGCCAATTTTTTTGTTGTTCTTTTAAAATAGTGACATTTTTGGAGTAAAATTATGGCTTTTGTCATCATTTTGCCAAGTGAAAATTCCGATAATTATTATAATATTGCCAAAATATTAATATTTTCTCGTAAAATTATGACTTTTTTAATGTAAAATTATGACTTTTTAATGCAAAAATGGTGACATTTGTCATATAAAATTCGGACTTTTATCGCGATATTGCCATTTTTTGTTGTTGTTGTTTTAAAATAGTGACATTTTTGTCATCATTTTGCCAAGTAAAAATTCCGATTATTATTATTATAATATTGCCAAAATATTAATATTTTCTCGTAAAATTATGACTTTTTTAATGTAAAATTATGACTTTTTAATACAAAAATGGTGACATTTGTCATATAAAATTCGGACTTTTATCGCAATATTGCCATTTTTTTTTGTTGTTCTTGTAAAACTGAATTTTTTGGAGTAAAATGATGACTTTTGTCATCATTTTGCCAATTTAAATTCCGATTATTATTATAATATTGCCAAAATATTAATATTTTATCGTAAAATTATGACTTTTTTAATGTAAAATTATGACTTTTTAATGCAAAATGGTGACATTTGTCATATAAAATTTGGACTTTTTTCGCAATATTGCCAATTTTTTTTAGTTATTCTTGTAAAACAGTGAATTTTTTGGAGTAAAATGAAGACTGTTGTCATCATTTTGCCAAGTAAAAATTCAGATTATTATTATTATAATATTGCCAAAATATTAATATTTTTTCGTAAAATTATGACTTTTTTAATGTAAAATTATGACTTTTTAATACAAAAATGGTGACATTTGTCATATAAAATTCGGACTTTTATCGCAATATTGCCAATTTTTTTTAGTTGTTCTTGTAAAACAATGAATTTTTGGGAGTAAAATTATGACTTTTGTCATCATTTTGCCAATTTAAATTCCGATTATTATTATAATATTGCCAAAATATTAATATTTTCTCGTAAAATTATGACTTTTTTCATGTAAAATTATGACTTTTTAATGCAAAAATGGTGACATTTGTCATATAAAATTCGGACTTTTATCGCAATATTGCCAATTTTTTTTAGTTATTCTTGTAAAACAGTGAATTTTTTGGAGTAAAATGAAGACTGTTGTCATCATTTTGCCAAGTAAAAATTCCGATTATTATTATTATAATATTGCCAAAATATGAATATTTTCTCGTAAAATTATGACTTTTTTAATGTAAAATTATGACTTTTTAATACAAAAATGGTGACATTTGTCATATAAAATTCGGACTTTTATCGCAATATTGCCAATTTTTTTTAGTTGTTCTTGTAAAACAATGAATTTTTTGGAGTAAAATGATGACTTTTGTCATCATTTTGCCAATTTAAATTCCGATTATTATTATAATATTGCCAAAACATTAATATTTTATCGTAAAATTATGACTTTTTTAATGTAAAATTATGACTTTTTAATGCAAAATGGTGACATTTGTCATATAAAATTTGGACTTTTTTCGCAATATTGCCAATTTTTTTTAGTTATTCTTGTAAAACAGTGAATTTTTTGGAGTAAAATGAAGACTGTTGTCATCATTTTGCCAAGTAAAAATTCCGATTATTATTATTATAATATTGCCAAAATATTAATATTTTCTCGTAAAATTATGACTTTTTTAATTTAAAATTATGACTTTTTAATACAAAAATGGTGACATTTGTCATATAAAATTCGGACTTTTATCGCGATATTGCCAATTTTTTTTAGTTGTTCTTGTAAAACAGTGAATTTTTTGGAGTAAAATGATGACTGTTGTCATCATTTTGCCAAGTAAAAATTCCGATTATTATTATAATATTGCCAAAATATTAATGTTTTCTTGTAAAATTGTGACTTTTGTCGAGTAAAATGACGACTCTTTTCATAAAATTGCCGAAATATCAAGCTTTTCTTGTAAAATTGCAACTTTTATCACAATATTGCACAAATGTTCAGTATTTCTTGTCAAATTTTGACTTGCGTTGAGTAACATTGCGTTTTTTTATTATAATACTGCCAAAATTATAAGTTTTTCTTGCAAAATTGTAACCTTTTTCCTGTGAAATTCCAACTCTTTTTTTCACAACAAGCTTTTTTTATATTTGCATAGTATGTATATATTATTAATAAAATACACATCTTTATATATCTAGAAAGGCTGGTCCTAAAGAGGGAGGCATTTTTACTCAGGTCTCAAGAAGGTAAGAAATACAAAAATGTGTGTGTGTGTGTGTGTGTGCGCGTGTGTGTGTGTGTGTGTGTGTGTGTGTGTGTGTGTGTGTGTGTGTGTGTGTGTGTGTGTGTGTGTGTGTGTGCGCGTGTGTGTGTGTGTGTGCGTGTGTGTGTGTGTGTGTGTGTGTGTGTGTGTGTTTCTGCAAGAAAACAGCGAGTGGGCACCAGATGCTGGCAAGAGTTTAAGACGGGGTTACAGTCTTTGTATCCATTCCTTAAAAGGACAATAGCCCCGCCCCCTTTCATATCCACACATAAGGGAAGGGTGACCCACCATCTTCTTAGTCATGTTCCCAAACGAGGGGGCGAGAGGTCTTGACCTCGGCTTCTCTGCGGGGGTGAGCGACAGTCAGGGTCCCAGACAGTCGAGCACTCTCTCTGTGAGCCCCCTGACCCCCTCGGACCACCTCACCCTCACCCTCACCCTCACCCTCGCCAACGCCGCGTCCCATTGAGTAACGGACGCGGTGATCAAAGGACCCCCCGCCCCCCCCCTCTCTCCGTCCATCGCGATCGACTCAGAGAACTGAACCGGAGGATGGGACGGCGGGCGTACTGGTTCTTAGGGGTCGGGACATACTGATTAGGACACAATAGAGACCCCCTGGGGTGTCAGTTATGTGTGTGTCAACTCTTCCCATACATCCTCGGAGGTCCAAAAGCCGATAGCAGGTGGCGCTTGGGTCTAGCTGGAATCTGTTCTAAGGTCAGCTGTGGGCCATGTGGCTCAACGGAAAGGCGGTTCCGATGACATTAACCCCATAGTCCACGGCCTAGAAAATGCAACCCTACAACTAGTTTCAGTAAATTCTTCACGGTTGTTTGGATCTAGGTCCATTCTCTGTGAGCTCTACATTCATACCAGTACTCCCGTGTCTGAGGTCTAGGTCAAGTGTCTGAGGGCAGTAGAGATTCTGGACTGATTCTCAGCAGGTTTTGACTAGTTAATGCTGGATGAGGTCTGTGTTCTGGGGTAGAAATCCTCTGCCTGAGGGTCAACTAAATGAGGTCCAGGTCAATGTCAGTGTCCACGCTCAAGTTCAGGTCCTTGTTCAGATCTAGGTCCATTCTCTGTGAGCTCTACATTCATACCAGTACTCCCGTGTCTGGGGTCTAGGTCAAGTGTCTGAGGGCAGTAGAGGTTCTGGACTGATTCTCAGCAGGTTTTGACTAGTTAATGCTGGATGAGGTCTGTGTTCTGGGGTAGAAATCCTCTGCCTGAGGGTCAAGTAAATGAGGTCCAGGTCAATATCAGTGTCCATGCTCAAGTTCAGGTCCTTGTTCAGATCTAGGTCCATTCTCTTTGAGCTCTACATTCATACCAGTACTCCCGTGTCTGAGGTCTAGGTCAATGTCAGTGGTCAAGTGTCTGAGGGCAGTAGAGGTTCTGGACTGATTCTCAGCAGGATTTGACTAGTTAATGCTGGATGAGGTCTGTGTTCTGGGGTACAAATCCTCTGCCTGAGGGTCAACTAAATGAGGTCCAGGTCAATGTCAGTGTCCACGCTCAAGTTCAGGTCGCTAGCATGCTAGCGTTAGCACGCATGAAGTGACGAAATATGACTGAGGTGTATACCTACAAAATGAGCTCAAAGACAAACAAAACAAAAACGCTAGCATACTAACATTAGCATGCTAACAGGTATCAAGATATTTGGCCCTGAGGTGTCCACTTGCAAAATTAGTTAAAGAAAGCTAGCATGCTAACGTTAGCATGCTAAAATTCTAACTGTATCATGCATCATGTACCAAAATATGTTACTTGGAGGTGCCTAAAGAATGTGTTTAAGATGCCAGCATGCTAATGTTAGCATGCATGAAGTACCAAAATATGACTGAGGTGTATACCTACAAAATTAGCTACAAAAAAACGCTAGCATACTAACATTAGCATGCTAACAGGTATCATTCGTCAAGTGACAAGATATTTGGGGCTGAGGTGTACACCTGCTTAATGAGTTAAAAGAAGCTAACATGCTATTGTTAGAATGCTAAAATTCTAACTGTATCATGCATCATGTACCAAAGTATGTTACTTAGAGATGTGTACCAGAAAAATGTGTTTAAGATGCTAGCATGCTAACGTTAGCATGCATGAAGTACCAACATATGACTGAGGTGTATACCTACAAAATTAGCTAAAAAAAACTAAACAAAGAAAAGACGCTAGCATAATAACATTAGCATGCTAACAGGTATTTGCTAAATTGGTTAAAAGAAGCCAGCGTGCTAACGTTAGCATGCTAGAATGCTAACTGTATCATGCATCATGTACCAAAATATGTTACGTGGAGGTGTGTACCTGAAAAAAGTGTTTAAGATGCCAGCATGCTAACGTTAGCATGCATGAAGTACCAAAATAGGACTGAGGTGTCTACCTATACAATTATCTAAAAAAACAAAAACAAAGAAAAAACGCTGGCCTACTAACATTATCATGCTAACATTAGCATGCTAACAGGTATTTGATCAATTAGTTAGAAGAAGCTAGCGTGCTAATGTTAGCATGCTAAAATTCTAACTGTATCATGCATCATGTACCAAAATATGTTACGTGGAGGTGTGTACCTGAAAAATGTGTTTAAGATGCTAGCATGCTAACATTAGCATGCATGAAGTACCAACATGTGACTGAGGTGTATATCTACAAAATTAGCTAAAAACAAAAACAAAACACTAGCATACTAACATTAGCATGCTAACAGGTATTTGCTAAATTAGTTAGAAGAAGCTAGCATGCTAATGTTAGCATGCTAAAATTCTAACTGTATCATGTACCAAAATATGTTACGTGGAGGTGTGTACCTGAAAAATGTGTTTAAGATGCTAGTATGCTAACGTTAGCATGCATGAAGTACCAAAATATGACTGAGGTGTATATCTACAAAATTAGCTACAAAAAAAACAAAGAAAAAACGCTAGCATTCTAACATTAGCATGCTAACAGGTATCAAGATATTTGGCGCTGAGGTGTACGCCAGCTAAATTAGCAAAAAAAAGCTAGCATGCTAATATTAGAATGCTAACAATAACGTAATACAAAGTGCGGCCTAGAGCTAATATTTTATTAGCTGGGTCTTAGACCAGGTTTTGGTCCCAACGTGGTCAGTTGCAAGAGCCCCACATGTTCCACGCGGGGAATGCAAAACATCCGGAGCGGTGCAGCAGCGCCGACGTCGCGCCACATCTGGGCTGCAGATGTGGTAAAAATGCATCCCGCAGACGCTCGTGTATCAAAGTGAAGCGCGAGATGCTAACAGGAATGTTTGGCGCACAAAGATCCTCTCATATCACTTCCTGCCGGTTGTTGGGGAAAAGCGTCCAGTCTAGTTCGTCCATTTAGAACCTTTTTAAACGCCAATTTTCTTGTCGTTAACATCAAGCTACGTCAGTAGCATCCGTTAGCATATGACACAACATGGCCGCTACTGTACGTTGTGATCATGGCAAGAGCTGTAAAAATATTTGATGCTGAGGTTTATACCTGCAAAATTAGTTACAAAAAAAAAAAAAAGCTAGCATGCTAACACTAACATGCTAACATGCTGACAGTTAGCATTAGTTAAATTCTAAAATATATGACACTGAGGTGTACACCTGCTAAATTAGCTCAAACAGGTAGCATGCTAACGTTGGCGTGCTAAGTGGTAGCATTTTTCGAGTGTCAAAATATTTGATGCTGAGGTTTATACCTGCAAAATTAGTTACAAAAAAAAAAGCTAGCATGCTAACGTTGGCGTGCTAAAAGGTAGCATTCGTCGAGTGACAAAATATTTGATGCTGAGGTTTATACCTGCAAAATTTGTTTAAAAAAAAAAGCTAGCATGCTAACACTAACCTGCTAACATGCCGACAGTTAGCATTAGTGAAATTCTCAAATCTATGACACTGAGGTGTATACCTGCTAAATTAACTCAAACAGCTAGCATGCTAACGTTGGCGTGCTAAGTGGTAGCATTCGTCGAGTGACAAAATATTTGATGCTGAGGTTTATACCTGCAAAATTTGTTTAAAAAAAAAAAAAAAGCTAGCATGGTAACACTAACATGCTGACAGTTAGCATTAGTGAAATTCTAAAATCTATGACACTGAGGTGTACACCTGCTAAATTAGCTCAAACAGCTAGCATGCTAACGTTGGCGTGCTAAAAGGTAGCATTCGTCGAGTGACAAAATATTTGATGCTGAGATTTATACCTGCAAAATTAGTTACAAAAAAAAAAAGCTAGCATGCTAACACTAACATGCTAACATGCTGACAGTTAGCATTAGTGAAATTCTCAAATCTATGACACTGAGGTGTACACCTGCTAAATTAGCTCAAACAGCTAGCATGCTAACATTGGCGTGCTAAGTGGTAGCAATATAGGAGCAGATAAATGAGCGTGTGGTGAAACTAAACAACATCTGAGTGGAAAGTACCTTTTGTCTCTCTCTCAGTTTCATGGATGCATCTGTGGCATTTAGGTGAAGGGTGCAGTTCTTGTTTTCCTCCACTGGGTGGCACTGCTGCTGCACACCACAGTCATGCACACTTTTAAGTCATCACAATGGAAGAATTTAATGATGATGCAGTGTGGAACCTCACTAGTGCTGACTGTCACTTTGGAACCTCACTAGTGCTGACTGTCACCACACTTTGTTGACTAAGCATCATTTTGTTGACCAAGCATCAAAGTTTGGGCTATTTTTGTTGCCTTTTATGGGCGGTGACACTTGTTTGTGTTGAGACAGTCAAAATCGATTCGCATCCGAAGTGCGATTCATATTCATCACGATTCTAATTCGACTAGTCATTTTTAAAAATCCGTTCAAAGATATATTTTTTAGTTTTTGTCATATTTTAGTCATCTAAATTGATTTAGTTTTTGTCTATTTTTAGTCGACTAAATTTGACAAAATTACAATTTACACACAAAAAAAATGGATCCACATCCAAATCTCGATTCTTATTTATCTCGATTCTAATTCCACTTGAAATTTTTAAAAATCCATAAAAAAAATATATATATTTTTAGTCATATTTTTGGCATCTAAATTGATTTAGTTTTTGTCTATTTTTAGTCGACTAAATTTGACAAAATTACAATTTACACAAAAAAAAAATCGATTCACATCCGAATCTCGATTCTTATTCATCTCGATTCTAATTCCACTTGAAATTTTTAAAAATCCATTAAAAAAATATATTTTTTTAGTCATATTTTTGGCATCTAAATTGATTTAGTTTTTGTCTATTTTTAGTCGACTAAATTTGACAAAATTACAATTTTCACAAAAAAAAAAAAAATGGATCCACATCCAAATCTCGATTCTTATTTATCTCGATTCTAATTCCACTTGTAATTTTTAAAAATCCATTAAAAATATATATATATTTTTTAGTCATATTTTTGGCATCTAAATTTATTTAGTTTTGTCTATTTTTAGTCGACTAAATTTGACAAAATTACAATTTTCACCAAAAAAAAAAAATGGATCCACATCCAAATCTCGATTCTTATTTATCTCGATTCTAATTCAACTTTTAATTTTTAAAAATCCATTAAAAAAAATATTTTTTTTTTTTTAGTCATATTTTTGGCATCTAAATTTATTTAGTTTTTGTCTATTTTTAGTCGACTAAATTTGACGAAATTACAATTTACACACAAAAAAAATGGATCCACATCCAAATCTCGATTCTTATTTATATCGATTCTAATTCCACTTGAAATTTTTAAAAATCCATAAAAAAATATATTTTTTAGTCATATTTTTGGCATCTAAATTTATTTAGTTTTTGTCTATTTTTAGTCGACTAAATTTGACAAAATTACAATTTACACAAAAAAAATGGATCCACATCCAAATCTCGATTCTTATTCATCCCGATTCTAAATGGGTTCAATCAATCAATCAATGTTTATTTATATAGCCCTAAATCACAAGTGTCTCAAAGGGCTGTACAAGCCACAACGACATCCTCGGTACAGAGCCCACATACGGGCAAGGAAAAACTCACCCCAGTGGGACGTCGGTGAATGACTATGAGAAACCTTGGAGAGGACCGCATATGTGGGTAACCCCCCCCCTCTAGGGGAGACCGAAAGCAACGGATGTCGAGTGGGTCTGACATAACATTGTGAAAGTCCAGTCCACAGTGGATCCAACACATCAGCGGGAGTCCAGTCCACAGCGGGGCCAACAGGAAACCATCCCGAGCGGAGACGGGTCAGCAGCGCAGAGATGTCCCCAACCGATGCACAGGCTAGTGGTCCACCCGGGGTCCCGACTCTGGACAGCCAGCACTTCATCCATGGCCACCGGACCTATGCAACTCCCCCTCGCAAGGGACAGGGGAGAAGAGGAGAGAAGAAAAGAAACGGCAGATCAACTGGTCTAAAAAAGGGGGGGTCTATTTAAAGGCTAGATTATACAAATGAGTTTTAAGATGGGACTTAAATGCTTCTACTGAGGTAGCATCTCTAACTGTTACCGGGAGGGCATTCCAGAGTACTGGAGCCCGAATAGAAAACGCTCTATAGCCCGCAGACTTTTTTTTGGCTCTGGGAATCACTAATAAGCCGGAGTTCTTTGAACGCAGATTTCTTGTCGGGACATATGGTACAATACAATCGGCGAGATAGGCTGGAGCTTGACCGTGTAGTATTTTATACGTAAGTAGTAAAACCTTAAAGTCGCATCTTAAGTGCACAGGAAGCCAGTGCAAGTGAGCCAGTATAGGTATGTATATATGTACATATGTATATAAAGGTATATACAGTATAGGCGTAATATGATCAAACTTTCTTGTTTTTGTCAAAAGTCTAGCAGCCGCATTTTGTACCAACTGTAATCTTTTAATGCTAGACATAGGGAGGCCCGAAAATAATACGTTACAGTAATCGAGACGAGACGTAACGAACGCATAAATAATGATCTCAGCGTCGCTAGTGGACAAGATGGAACGAATTTTAGCGATATTACGGAGATGAAAGAAGGCCGTTTTAGTAACACTCTTAATGTGTGACTCAAACGAGAGAGTTGGGTGGAAGATAATACCCAGATTCTTTACCGAGTCTCCTTGTTTAATTGTATGGTTGTCAAATGTTAAGGTGGTATTATTAAATAGATGTCGGTGTTGAGCAGGACCGATAATCAGCATTTCCCTTTTCTTAGCGTTGAGTTGCAAAAAGTTAGCGGACATCCATTGTTTAATTTCATTAAGACACGCCTCCAGCTGACTACAGTCCGGCGTGTTGGTCAGCTTTAGGGGCATGTAGAGTTGAGTGTCATCAGCATAACAGTGAAAGCTAACACCGTACTTGCGTATGATGTCACCCAGCGGCAGCATGTAAATACTAAAGAGTGCAGGGCCAAGAACCGAACCCTGGGGAACTCCGCACGTTACCTTGACATAGTCCGAGGTCACATTGTTATGGGAGACGCACTGCATCCTGTCAGTAAGATAAGAGTTAAACCAAGACAAGGCTAAGTCTGACATACCAATACGTGTTTTGATACGCTCTAATAAAATATTATGATCGACGGTATCGAAAGCGGCGCTAAGATCAAGAAGCAGCAACATAGATGACGCATCAGAATCCATCGTTAGCAATAGATCATTAGTCATTTTTGCGAGGGCTGTCTCCGTAGAGTGATTTGCCCTGAAACCGGATTGAAAAGGTTCACAGAGATTGTTAGTCACTAAGTGTTCATTTAGCTGCTGTGCAACAGTTTTTTCGAGAATTTTGGAAATAAACGGAAGGTGGGAGACCGGTCGGTAGTTTACCATGAGGTCAGGATCGAGGTTAGGTCTTTTGAGCAGAGGATGAATAACCGCTTTTTTGAATGCTAGGGGAACAGTGCCGGAGGAAAGTGATAAGTTTATAATATTTAACACTGATGGACCTAATAATACAAACAGTTCCTTGATAAGTTTCCCAGGAAGTGGGTCAAGTAAACATGTTGTTGGTTTTATCCCACTTACACGCTGTAATAATTCCTCTAATGTTATTTCATCAAAAATAGAGAGACTATTTTGGAGGGCAGTGTCCGTCGTATATACAGTCGTATTTGTGTTAATAGAGCCCAGTTGTAGCTGGGATGCGTTGTCTTTAATCTCCTTTCTAATGAGTTCAATTTTCTTATTAAAGAAATTCATAAAATCATCTGCCGAGTGGGTGGAGCTACTGGGAGGAGTCCCTTGTTGGGTTAGCGATGCTACTGTACTAAACAGAAATTTAGGATCGTTTTTGTTGAGGCGGATGAGATTTGAGTAGTATTTAGCTTTAGCTAAGGTAAGCATGCGTTTATAAGTTATTAAACTATCACTCCATGCTTGATGGAAAACCTCAAGTTTAGTCGCGCGCCATTTGCGTTCCAGTTTTCTACATGATAATTTATGAGCTCTAATTTCTTCTGTAAACCATGGGGTGCGCCTTTTAGGGGCCCTTTTTTGCTTTAGCGGTGCTATACTATCAATAATTTCGCGCAAGGCATCGTCAAAGTTGTTAGTGAGTTTATCAATAGAGCCGACATAATTTGGGAATGGTGCTATTACCGAAGGCAGTAGGTCAGCAAGAGTCATCGTTGTGGCAGCATTAATGTTGCGGCCGCTATAGCAGTTATTATTATTATTAGCTTGTTGACAAAGAGTCAAAACTTCAAATTTTATAAGGTAATGATCGGACATTACTTTAGTATATGGAAGTATCATAACTTTGGAGGTGGTGACACCCCTGACAAGCACTAGATCTATTGTATTACCGTTGCGATGCGTGGGTTCATGTATTATTTGTGTAAGACCACAGCTATCAATTATGGTTTGGAGCGCCACGCACTGAGGGTCCGATGGGGTATTCATATGGATATTAAAGTCCCCCATTATGATTATATTGTCGGCGTGCGTCACTAGATCAGCAACGAACTCTGAGAATTCAATGATAAAGTCCGAATAGGGCCCAGGGGGGCGGTAGATAACAGCCAGGTCGAGAGGTAGCGGTGTGACAGACCTCATAGTAAGCACCTCAAACGATTTATATTTATTATTTAGGTTAGGGGTAAGGTTGAAATTTTCATTGTATATTAGTGCGACACCCCCTCCCCTTTTAAGAGGGCGGGCAACATGCGCATTCGTATAGTTAGGAGGAGATGCCTCATTGAGCGCAAAAAATTTGTCCGGTTTGAGCCAGGTTTCGCTAAGACCAATGACGTTAAGATTGTTGTCTCTAATGACCTCATTAACCAATAACGCCTTGGGAGACAATGATCTTATGTTTAAAAAGCCCATATTATAGGTATTGGGCTGTTTTGACGAGTTTTTGTTAAGATTATCCGTAGTGGCAATATTAACAATGTTGCGTTTATTATGCGTAGTGCACTTTAAATAGTTTCGACCATATCTAGGAATTGATATGACGGGAATTTTCCGATTGTTTGCTTGGTGCTGCAGTAGACTGGACATATCATAATTTGCCACCTCAGTAGAATGCATGTCCACCTCTGACACAGACACAACAGAAAAAACATTATGTGAATTGTGTATTATTCTAAGAGAATTGCTATGCGTACATGGATTATCCAGCCTGGCGCTGGCTAGTTCTAGCTTAACTGATTCCTCACCCGGACTAACAGACATTGTAATTGCCTGTGACCGGGCTTGCTCTAGTGTAGTCAGTCAATTGATTTTTATTAATCAATTCATGAAAAAAATAAAAATAAAACCTTTTTTTTTTTTTTTTTCATATTCTAGACATCTAAACTGATTTAGTTTTAGATATTTCACATTTTAGTCAACTAAAATTACAAGGAGTGCACACAAAAAAAATCGATCCGCATCCAAATCTCGATTCTTATTCATCCTGATTTTAATTCAACTAGTCATTTTTAAAAATTTAGTCGACTAAATTTTACAAAATTAAAATTTTCACACAAAAAAATCGATCCACATCCAAATCTCGATTCTTTTTCGTCCCGATTCTAAATGGGTTCAGCATTTTTATTTAAAAAAAAAGCATTTTATCTTTTTGTCATATTTTGGTCATCTAAATTCATTTAATTTTAGACATTTTACAACATTATAGTCAACTAAATTACAAGGAGTGTTATGATCCGCTGCCCGGATCATAGTTTTACGTTTTCAAGTCACATGTGTTTTCAGCACCTTGTTTTGTTTCTGTTGCCATGACGGCAGATTTTGCTCACCTGCCTCTGGTTAGTGTTCGAGACGCTCACCTGTTGTCCGGGCACTAATCAGAGGGCTATTTAGTCTTCGCCCGGGCAGCACTTGCCTGGCTTCCTAATTTGCTTTCACGCAACAGCTAACGACCACTTTGTTTCCTGCTAGCTCTCATGCTATATTATTTTGCTTGCTAGCTCCCACGCTAGTCGTTTTTGTTTTTTCCTGTCTGAGTTAGTTCCGGAATAAATCATTTTTCCTACCTGCAAGCTGTGTCCGAGCCCGTCTGCATCCTTGGGAGAACACCTCGCACCACGATGCGACCAGGTCGTTACAAGGAGTGCACAAAAAAAAAATCGATCCATATCAAAATCTCAAAAGTTATTCATCCTGATTCTAATTCCAATTGTCATTTTTAAAAATCCATTAAAAAAACAAAAAAAAAAGATTTTTAGTTTTAGTTATATTTTAGGCATCTGAATTTATTTTATTTTTTTTAAAATTTTTAGTCAACTAAATTTGACAAAATTACAATTTTCACAAAAACATCCAAATCTCGATAATTATTCATCCCGATTCTAAATGTGTTCATCATTTTAATTAATCAATTCATAAAAAAAATAAAAATAAAAGCATTTTATTTTTTTGTCATATTTTAGACATCTAAAATGATTTAGTTGTGTGTGTGAATGGGTAAATGTGGAAATACTGTCAAAGCGCTTTGAGTACCTTGAAGGTAGAAAAGCGCTATACAAGTATAACCCATTTATCATTTATTATTATTATATTTCACAACATTTTAGTCAACTAAAATTACAAGGAGTGCACACAAAAAAATCGATCCGCATCCAAATCTAGATTCTTATTCATCCTGATTCTAATTCAACTAGTCATTTTTAAAAATCCGTTCAAAAATATATTTTTTAGTTTTTGTCATATTTTAGTCATCTAAATTAATTTAGTTTTTTGTCTATTTTTAGCCGACTAAATTTGACAAAATTACAATTTACACCAAAAAAAAAATGGATCCACATCCAAATCTCGATTCTTATTTATCTCGATTTTAATTCCACTTGTAATTTTTAAAAATCCATTAAAAAAAAAAAAAATTTTTAGTCATATTTTCGGCATCTAAATTTATTTAGTTTTTGTCTATTTTTAGTCGACAAAATTTGACAAAATTACAATTTTCACAAAAAAAAAAAATGGATCCACATCCAAATCTCGATTCTTATTTATCTCGATTCTAATTCAACTTGTAATTTTTAAAAATCCATTAAAAAAAAAACATTTTTTGTTTTAGTCATATTTTTGGCATCTAAATTGATTTAGTTTTTGTCTTTTTTTAGTCGACTAAATTTGACAAAATTACAATTTTCACAAAAAAAAAAAAAAAGGATCCACATCCAAATCTCGATTCTTATTTATCTCGATTCTAATTCCACTTGAAATTTTTAAAAATCCATTAAAAAATATATATATTTTTTAGTCATATTTTTGGCATCTAAATTTATTTAGTTTTTGTCTATTTTTAGTCGACTAAATTTGACAAAATTACAATTTTCACATAAAAAAATGGATCCACATCCAAATCTCGATTCTTATTTATCTCGATTCTAATTCCACTTGTAATTTTTAAAAATCCATTAAAAAAAAAATATTTTTTTTTAGTCATATTTTTGGCATCTAAATTTATTTAGTTTTTGTCTATTTTTAGTCGACTAAATTTGACAAAATTACAATTTTCACAAAAAAAAAAAATGGATCCACATCCAAATCTCGATTCTTATTTATCTCGATTCTAATTCCACTTGTAATTTTTTTAAATCCATAAAAAAAAAAAATATTTTTTTTAGTCATATTTTTAGCATCTAAATTTATTTAGTTATTGTCTATTTTTAGTCGACTAAATTTGACAAAATTAAAATTTTCACAAAAAAAAATCGATCGAAATCTCAATACGTACTCGTCCCCATTCTAAATGGGTTCAGCATTTTTATTTTAAAAAAAAACATTTTATTTTTTTGTCATATTTTAGTCATCTAAATGGATTTAGTTTTAGACATTTTACAACATTATAGTCAACTAAATTACAAGGAGTGCACAAAAAAAAAATATCGATCCACATCCAAATCTCAAAACGTATTTATCCTGATTCTAATTCCACTTGTCATTTTTAAAAATCCATTAAAAAAAAAAAAAAAAAGATTTTTGAGTTTTAGTTATATTTTAGGCATCTGAATTTATTTATTTTTTAAAAAAATTTTTAGTCAACTAAATTTGACAAAATTACAATTTTCACAAAAACATCCAAATCTCGATAATTATTCATCCCGATTCTAAATGTGTTCATCATTTTAATTAATCAATTCATAAAAAAATTAAAATAAAAGCATTTTATTTTTTTGTCATATTTTAGACATCTAAACTGATTTAGTTTTAGATATTTCACAACATTTTAGTCAACTAAAATTACAAGGAGCGCACAAAAAAAAATCGATCCACATCCAAATCTCAAAATTTATTCCTCCTGATTCTAATTTCACTTGTCATTTTTTTTTAAAAACATTAAAACATTTTTTTTTTTAATTGTTTTAGTTATATTTTTGGCATCTAAATTGATTTAGTTGTTGTCTAGTTTTAGTCGACTAAATTTTACAACATTAAAATTTTCACAAAAAAAAAATCGATCCACATCCAAATCTCAATTCTTATTCGTCACGATTCTAAATGGGTTCAGCATTTTTATTTTAAAAAAAAGCATTTTATTTTTTTGTCATATTTTAGTCATCTAAATGGATTTAGTTTTAGACATTTTACAACATTATAGTCACATAAAATTACAAGAAGTGCACAAAAAAAAAAATCAATCCACATCCAAATCTCGAAACGTATTCATCCTGATTCTAATTCCACTTGTCATTTTTAAAAAACTATTAAAAAAAAAAAAAAAAAAAATTTTTAGTTTTAGTTATATTTTAGGCATCTGAATTTATTTTAATTTTTTTTAATTTTTAGTCAACTAAATTTTACAAAATTACAATTTTCACAAAAACATCCAAATCTCGATAATTATTCATCCCGATTCTAAATGTGTTCATCATTTCATAAAATTCAATTCATAAAAAAAATAAAAATAAAAGCATTTTATTTTTTTGTCATATTTTAGACATCGAAAATGATTTAGTTTTAGATATTTCACAACATTTTAGTCAACTAAAATTACAAGGAGTGCACACAAAAAAATCGATCCGCATCCAAATCTAGATTCTTATTCATCCTGATTGTAATTCAACTAGTCATTTTTAAAAATCCGTTCAAAAATATATTTTTTTGTTTTTGTCATATTTTAGTCATCTAAATTAATTTAGTTTTTTGTCTATTTTTAGCCGACTAAATTTGACAAAATTACAATTTACACAAAAAAAAATGGATCCACATCCAAATCTCGATTCTTACTTATCTCGATTCTAATTCCACTTGTAATTTTTAAAAATCCATAAAAAAAAAAAAGATTTTTTGTTTTAGTCATATTTTTGGCATCTAAATTGATTTAGTTGTTGTCTAGTTTTAGTCGACTAAATTTTACAATATCAAAATTTTCACACAAAAAAAAATCGATCCACATCCAAATCTCGATTCTTATTCATCCCGATTCTAAATGGGTTCAGCATTTTTATTTTAAAAAAAAAAGCATTTTATTTTTTGGTCATATTTTAGTCATCTAAATTCATTTAATTTTAGACATTTTACAACATAATAGTCACATAAAATTACAAGGAGTGCACACAAAAAAAATCGATCACTATCAAGATCTCAAAAGTTATTCATCCTGATTCTAATTCTACTTGTCATTTTTAAAAATCCATTAAAAAAAAAATAGATTTTTAGTTTTAGTTATATTTTAGGCATCTGAATTGATTTGTTTTTTTTTCTATTATTAGTCAACTAAATTTGACAAAATTACAATTTTCACAAAAAAAATGGATCAACATCCAAATCTCGATTCTTATTCATCCCGATTCTAAATGGGTTCATCATTTTTATTAATCAATTCATGAAAAAAAATAAAAATAAAACCATTTGATTTTTTTTGTCATATTTTAGACATCTAAACTGATTTAGTTTTAGATATTTCACAACATTTTAGTCAACTAAAATTACAAGGAGTGCACACAAAAAAATCGATCCGCATCCAAATCTAGATTCTTATTCATCCTGATTCTATTTCAACTAGTCATTTTTAAAAATCCATTTAAAAAAAATATTTTTTAGTTTTAGTCATATTTTAGGCATCTGAATTGATTTAGTTTTTGTCTATTTATAGTCGACTAAATTTGACAAAATTTCAATTTTCACCAGAAAAAATCGATGCACTTCCAAATCTCGATTCTTATTCATCCCGATTCTAAATGGGTTCATCATTTTTATAAAATAAAAATAAATAATTTTTTGTCATATTTTAGTCATCTAAATGGATTTAATATTAGACATTTTACAACATTATAGTCACATAAAATTACAAGAAGTGCACAAAAAAAAAAAATCAATCCACATCCAAATCTAATTCCACTTGTCATTTTTAAAAATCCATTAAAAAAAAAAATTATAATAATACTTTTTTAGTTTTAGTAATATTTTTGGCATCTAAATTTATTCAGTTTTTGTCTATTTTTAGTCGACTAAATTTGACAAAATTAAAATTTTCACACAAAAAAATCGATGCACATCCGAATCTCGATTCTTATTCATCCCGATTCTAAATGGGTTCGTAATTTTTATTAATCAATTCATGAAAAAAAAAAAAAGAATAAAAGCATTTTATTTTTTGGTCATATTTTAGTCATCTAAATGGATTTAGTTTTAGAAAATTTACAACATTTTAGTCAACTAAAATTGATTGATTGATTGATTGATTGATATATTTTTATTTCAAATATGCATAAAAACAAGAGCAAGCCTGATCCAATACAGTGCTATAGCCTTAACAGCCATTATAACAAAATGAAAAACAATGGAGAATAAAAAACAAAAACAAATGAGCATTGGACTTTCTTTTTCTTTTCTTTTTTTTTTTCCTTCTTTTTTTTTTTTTACATATTTGAAAAGGAGTGAGAAGAAGTTTACACTTATTTAATCCCACCCCTTTTCTTTAAATCATAAATTACTCTGAGCTAGAACTACCTGTTCACTCAATGTACAAACTCAAAGAACGTATATATACTGTACATACATCATAGATATATACATACATATGCACACTACACACATACATAGCCACATCATTACCACTAGTGATCATGGAAATGGTATGATGCCACCACAACAACACCACTGCCTCAATGGGATAAGGAGTGCACACAAAAAAATCGATCCACATCCAAATCTCGAAACTTATTCATCCTGTCATTTTCAAAAATCCATTAAAAAAAATATATATACATTTTTAGTTTTAGTTATATTTTTGGCATCTGAATTGATTTAGTTTTTGTCTATTTTTATTTGACTAAATTTAATAATACCTGGGATTTATATAGCGCTTTTCTAAGTACCCAAAGTCGCTTTACATGTTAAAAACCCATCATTCATTCACACCCGGTGGTGGTAAGCTACTTTCGTAGCCACAGCTGCCCTGGGGTAGACTGACGATTAGACAAAATTACAATTTTCACCAAAAAAAAAAATGAATCCACATCCAAATCTCGATTCTTATTTATCCCGATTCTAAATGGGTTCATCATTTGTATTAATCAATTCATGAAAAAAAAAAACAAATAAAAGCATTTTAAATTTTTGTCATATTTTAGTCATCTAAATGGATTTAGTTTTAGACATTTTACAACATTATAGTCAACTAAAATCGATCCACATCCAAATCTCGATTCGTATTCATCCTGATTCTAATTCAACTCGTCACTTTTAAAAATTCATATAAAAAAATATTTTTTAGTTTCAGTCATATTTTTGGTATCTGAATTTATTTACTTTTTCTCTATTTTTAGTCGACTAAATTTGACAAAATTACAATTTTCACAAAAAAAAAATCTCGATTCTTATTCATTTAAAAAAAATCGATTTAAAGTAAAAATAAAAAAATCAAATTTTGACACAGGAACAGAATATTGATTTGGAAATCCAAACAAATAATAAGTGAAGCAGCATCGGGATTTAAATTATATAGTGTGTATTAAACAGGAATAAAGTGAAATTATGTAGGAGATTATGTAGGAGAATGGAGTGAAATTAATGACAAAACTCTACAAGCACACAAATAACGCAAACACACACACAAACATTTTATATATATATATAATATATATATATATATATATATATATATATATATATATATATATATATATATATATATATATATATATATATATATGTATGTATGTATGTATGTATGTATGTATGTATGTATGTATGTATGTATGTATGTATGTATGTATGTATGTATGTATGTATGTATGTATGTATGTATGTATATGTATGTATGTATATATATGTAAATGTGTATATATATATGTATATATATATATATATATGTATATATATATATATGTATATATATATATATATATATATATATATATATATATATATATATATATATATATATATATATATATATATATATATATATATACATGTATATATATATATATATATATATATATATATATATATATATACATGTATATATATATATATATATATATATATATACATGTATATATATATATATATATATATATACATGTATATATATATATATATATATATATATATGTATGTATATATTAATTGCACCCAATGATTCTCAAGTAAGAAAACAATTGCCTGCAAGTAAAAAACAATTCCCTAGTAAAAAAAATATTGCAAGTATAACAAATATTTTCTGCAAGTAAAAAAACTATTCGCAAGTAAAAAATATAAATATTTTTTCAATTAAAAAAAAAGATTTGCAAGTATAAAAACCAATTTCTGCAAGTGAAAACAAGTATAAAACAATTTGATTCAACTTAAAACTTTTGGCAGTGATATTCCACCCGCCGTGATTGACAGACTTGCGCTCAGAGCAGCTGTAATTGGCCACAGGTGGTGCTGCTGAGTCCATTTGAGGCCGTCACAGCTACTCTTATTTGCGCATGGTGCCGTCCGTCGGAAAAAAAGAAAGAAGAAGAAGCAGAGTGGGCAGTGAAAAAGCGGACAGAAAAGAGGGGAAACAAGCTCAACCTATAAGTTAACCAAGTTTCCATGGGCAAATAAGAGTAGCTGTGACGGTCTTAAATTGACTCAGCAGCACCGCCTGTGGTTGTAGAGTGCCAATTACAGGTGCGCAGGGTGGACTATTACTGCCAAAAGTTTTAACTTGAAACAAATAGTTTTTATACAAAAGCCAAAAGCAGTGAAGTTGTCACGTTGTGTAAATGGTAAATAAAAAGAGAATACAACAAATCCTTTTCAACTTATATTCAATTGAATAGACTGCAAAGACAAGATATTTCATGTTCACACTGGAAAACTTTGTTGTTGTTTTTTGCAAATATTAGATGCCTGCAACATGTTTAAAAAAAGCTGGCAAAAGTGGCAAAACAGAGTGAGAAAGTTGAGGAATGCTCATCAAAGACTTATTTGGAACATCCCACAGGTGAACAGGTTAATTGGGAACAGGTGGGTGCCATGATTGGGTATAAAAGCAGCTTCCATGAAATGCTCGGTCGTTCACAAACAAGGACGGGGTCGAGGGTCACCACTTTGTCAACAAACGCCTGAGCAAATTGTTGAAGAACAACATTTCTCAACCAAGCTATTGCAAGGAATTTAGGGATTTCACCATCTACGCTCCGTAATATCGTCAAAAGGTTCAGAGAATGTGGAGAAATCACTGCACGTAAGCCGTGATATTACGCACCTTGGATCCCTCAGGCGGTACTGCATCAAAAAAGCCACATCAGTGTGTAAAGGATATCACCACATGGGCTCAGGAACACTTCAGAAAACCACTGTCAGCAACTACAGTTGGTCGCTACATCTGTAAGTGCAAGTTAAAACTCTACTATGCAACGCCAAAGCCATTTATCAACAACACCCAGAAACCGAGCTCATCTAAGATGGACTGATGCAAAAGTGGAAAAGTGTTCTGTGGTCTGACGAGTCCACATTTCAAATTGTTTTTGGAACATGTGGACGTCGTGTGGATTGTCTTTTTTACCTGCAGATTGTTGTGCGTGAGTAGAAAAACATGTTTGTGTGTTTGTGGAGTTCATTTCACTGAGTAGAAGACGATCTGCTTACTTCCCGGCAGCTGCAGGGACGTGAGAATAGGCGGAAAAACATCTTCAGATGCGGCGCGTGCACAACTTTCCAGCCATTGTTAGAAGTTGTTGTTGTCACAAGGCCGCCGTGTCCCTTTCCTCCCTCCTGGAGCCACAACAAGCCGGGTGTGGGGGGAGGCGGGGGGAGCTCATTGGTCAGCCACATTCTCTGCTAATAAAGACTACTTATTGGGTATTGGGGACACAAAAACAACAGCTAGAGGCTGCAGTTGGATGAACCTACATAGGCAAATAAGCATGAACACCTGTGGCTGTAGGCAACCTCCTTAAGTATTTTTTTTTTTTTAGTAACACATAGGATTGCAAAGGGGTGGAGAGTTTCCGGTAAATTTACCACTGGAAGTTAAGCTCGGGAAGTTTGGAAATATTGACCATTTGTTGATTATAGAAAGTTGGACACCGTCCATGGGAATGAATGGGAATATATGGGAGTTAATGAGAATATATGGGAATTAATGGGAATGTATGGGAATTAATGGGGATATATGGGAAATAATGAGAATATATGGGAATTAATGGGAATGTATGGAAATTAATGGGAATGTATGGAAATTAATGGGAATATATGGGAATTAATGGGAATATATGGGAATTAATGGGAATATATGGGAATGAATGGGAATTTATGGGAATTAATGGGAATATATGGGAATTAATGAGAATATATGGGAATTAATGGGAATGTATGGAAATTAATGGGAATACATGGGAATTAATGGGAATATATGGGAACGAATGGGAATTTATGGGAATTAGTGGGAATTAATGGGAATATATGGGAATGAATGGGAATTAATGGGAATATATAGGAATTAATGGGAATTTATGGGAATATATGGGAAGGGAAGTGAAGTGAAGTGAAGTGAGTTACATTTATATAGCGCTTTTTCTCAAGTGACTCAAAGCGCTTTTACATTGTGAAACCCAATATCTAAGTTACATTCCTAAAGCAGTGTGGGTGGCACTGGGAGCAAGTGGGTAAAGTGTCTTGCCCAAGGACACAACGGCAGTGACTAGGATGGCGGAAGCGGGGATCGAACCTGCAACCCTCAAGTTGCTGGCACGGCCGCTCTACCAACCGAGCTATACCGAATTAATGGGAATTAATGGGAATATATGGGAATTAATGGGAATATATGGGAATTAATGGAAATATATGGGAATTAATGGGAATATATGGGAATTAATGGGAATTTATGGGAATTAATGGGAATATATGGGAATTAATGGGAATATATGGGAATTAATGGAAATATATGGGAATTAATGGGAATATATGGGAATTAATGGGAATTTATGGGAATTAATGGGAATAAATGGGAATTAATGGGAATTAATGGGAATGTAGGGAAATTAATGGGAATTTATGGGAATGAATGGGAATAAATGGGAATTAATGGGAATTAATGGGAATGTATGGAAATTAATGGAAATTAATGGAAATATATGGGAATTAATGGGAATATATGGGAATTAATGGAAATATATGGGAATTAATGGGAATTTATGGGAATTAATGGGAATTTATGGGAATTAATGGGAATATATGGGAATTAATGGAAATATATGGGAATTAATGGGAATTTATGGGAATTAATGGGAATAAATGGGAATTAATGGGAATTAATGGGAATTAATGGGAATGTAGGGAAATTAATGGGAATTTATGGGAATGAATGGGAATAAATGGGAATTAATGGGAATTAATGGGAATGTATGGAAATTAATGGAAATATATGGGAATTAATGGGAATATATGGGAATTAATGGAAATATATGGGAATTAATGGGAATGTATGGGAATTAATGGGAATAAAGGGGAATTAATGGGATTTAATGGGAATGTATGGGAATATGTGGGAATTAATGGGAATATTTGGGAATTAATGGGAATTTATGGGAATTAATGGGAATATATGGGAATTAATGGAAATATATGGGAATTAATGGGAATTTATGGGAATTAATGGGAATAAATGGGAATTAATGGGAATTAATGGGAATGTAGGGAAATTAATGGGAATTTATGGGAATTAATGGGAATAAATGGGAATTAATGGGAATTAATGGGAATTTATGGGAATTAATGGGAATTTATGGGAATTAATGGGAATACATGGGAATTAATGGGAATTAATGGGAATGTAGGGAAATTAATGGGAATTTATGGGAATGAATGGGAATAAATGGGAATCAATGGGAATTAATGGGAATGTATGGAAATTAATGGAAATATATGGGAATTAATGGGAATATATGGGAATTAATGGAAATATATGGGAATTAATGGGAATTTATGGGAATTAATGGGAATATATGGGAATTAATGGGAATTTATGGGAATTAATGGGAATATATGGGAATTAATGGAAATATATGGGAATTAATGGGAATTTATGGGAATTAATGGGAATAAATGGGAATTAATGGGAATTAATGGGAATGTAGGGAAATTAATGGGAATTTATGGGAATGAATGGGAATAAATGGGAATTAATGGGAATTAATGGGAATGTATGGAAATTAATGGACATATATGGGAATTAATGGGAATATATGGGAATTAATGGAAATATATGGGAATTAATGGGAATTTATGGGAATTAATGGGAATAAATGGGAATTAATGGGATTTAATGGGAATGTATGGGAATATGTGGGAATTAATGGGAATATATGGGAATTAATGGGAATATATGGGAATTAATGGGAATATATGGGAATTAATGGAAATATATGGGAATTAATGGGAATTTATGGGAATTAATGGGAATAAATGGGAATTAATGGGAATATATGGGAATGTAGGGAAATTAATGGGAATTTATGGGAATGAATGGGAATAAATGGGAATTAATGGGAATTAATGGGAATGTATGGAAATTAATGGAAATATATGGGAATTAATGGGAATATATGGGAATTAATGGGAATTTATGGGAATTAATGGGAATAAATGGGAATTAATGGGATTTAATGGGAATGTATGGGAATATGTGGGAATTAATGGGAATATATGGGTATTAATGGGAATATATGGGAATGAATGGGAATATATGGGAATTAATGGGAATTTATGGGAACATATGGGAATTAATGGGAATATATGGGAATTAATGGGAATGAATGGGAATACATGGGAATTAATGGGAATTTATGGGAACATATGGGAATTAATCGGAATATATGGGAATTAATGGGAATGAATGGGAATATATGGGAATTAATGGGAATTAATGGGAATTTATGGGAACATATGGGAATTAATTGGAATATATGGGAATTAATGGGAATTAATGGGAATACATGGGAATTAATGGGAATTTATGGGAACATATGGGAATTAATTGGAATATATGGGAATTAATGGGAATTAATGGGAATTAATGGGAATTTATGTTCTCTTTAATTCCCATGGAAAGTTTCCAACTTTGAATATTCCTGGAATTTTGCAACCCTAGTAAGTAACACAGCAAGATGGCCACATTTTAAGTACGAGTGTTCAGTAGCTTTATATAGCATGCGCTTTAGAGCAGTGCTGGTCAAACTGTGGTCAATGATTCACCAAATGAAATATTCAAACACATTGTTACTGTTCAAACTGGGTGTCATCTTACAAATATTTTTGTTAAAAGAAAACCTCTGCAGTGCTTTTGATAAACCGCTAGGCCTACTACGCTACTGTATTTCAATGGCGGTCACCATGGTGATACTTGACTGATGTGGTGTTATCGCCCAGCCCGATGACTTTCTCATGCACTCCCAATCATTATCAAAGTAAGACAACAAAATGGACCTGCTATTTGTGAGTGGAAGAGTGAAGAGAGAAGGTTGCGCCATGAGAATGTGAGGAAAGCACTGCGCTGCGGCCTCTTCCTGTCCAACAACAAAATGCTTCAATGTGTAGTTTCACTTCCTGTCCTCCTGGTCAAACTAAGTGGAAAGAAAAGGAAGTTAAAAACAAAACAAACAAAAAACGTTCATTTGTGATCCAAAGAAGGGTTGAGCAACTCTGAATTGCTCCATATTGATATTAGGAACACACTTCATAACCATCCATGTTGGGGTTTTTTTCTGCTCCGCCGCTCCCAGTCTGTGGAACACTCTCCCTGACCACCTGAGGGCACCACAGACTGTGGATGCTTTTAAAAAGGCTTAAAAACCTTTTTGGGAATGGGAATTAATGGGAATGAATGGGAATATGTGGGAATGAATGGGAATATATTAAAAAAACATCTTCGTTTTTTTTGTGGATCCTTAAAAACAGCAGAGCACTCCTGTCATATAGATGATCTTTGTTTTAGGGTATAGTTCCTTAAAAAGCCTTGCATTGTTTTGCTGTATGTCCTTAAAAAAACATTTATTTTTTTTTGTGTGGATCCTTAAAAATAGCAGAGCACTCCTGTCATATAGAGGATCTTTGTGTTAGGGTGTAGTTCCTTAAAGAGCATTGCATTGTTTTGCTGTATGTCCTTAAAAAAATATTATTTTTTTTTCTAGTGGATCCCTAAAAACAGCAGAGCACTCCTGTCATATAGACGCTCTTTGTTTTAGGGTGTAGTTCCTTAAAGAGCATTGCATTGTTTTGCTTTATGTCCTTAAAAAAACAGCATAACATTTTTTAGTAGTGGATCCTTAAAAACAGCAGAGCACTCCTGTCTTTTTTGCCACTTGTGCCAGCTTTTTTGAAACATGTCGCAGCCATCAAATTCCAAATGAGCTAATATTTGCAAAAAACAACAAAGTTTCTCGGTGTGAACATGAAATATCTTGTCTTTGCAGTCTATTCAATTGAATATAAGTTGATCTGTCATATAGAGGATCTTTGACTTCAATGTATGCCTTAGCTCCTTCTCAAAAACAGCATAGTGCTCATGTCATTATGGAGGATCTTTGATCTATTTAAGAAGCCACACTGGTGACATCATGAATAAGTATTATTAGCATGTGTCCCACATTAAAGTCGACGTAAATAAACCAGAATGTGTTTGGGTTTGGTTCCTCCTGGCGGGTCAAGAAGTCCACCTGACCTCCGCGCCTGTCGGGTCACAGCTGGGCCGCCTCCGTCACCTCCAGGGGGGGGGGGGGGGGGGGGGTTCACCGAGAGTTGAGTCCAGAAGAGCGCTCACTCAGATGATTCTTTCCCCCCCGTAATAAACGCGGTCCTAATGAGTTGTTCGACCAAGTGGGCGTGGCCTGCAGTGTGGCGTGCCAAAGCAGGAACATGGACGCTCACCACATTCCCACAGGAACATTCCCACTTCAACAAAGACCACCACTTTGTTCTCGGGAACACTTTTTCCTCAGACCCACGCTAAAAATGAAGGAATAAACATAAATCAAAGTTTTTTTTTCGGATTAATCATCAAAGGACATGCAGCTGCTGATGCCAGGTGACCCTTCTGGTGGCCAACATGTGGAACTACACCTGCCATGTCACATGACTATTTGGTCACATAGATGATCTTTGACTATAGCGGCCGTGCAGTAGTTATTTATTTTAGCGCAACATCATTTTATATGAATGTATTTTTACAAATCAGTTATTTCTCTGATCGTCTGAGAGCTACTGTCAAATAGAGGATCTTTGATAATATTTATTTTTGCTGTAGGTCCTCAAAAACAACTGAAAGCTCCTGTCAAATAGAAGATCTTTGACAATGTTTATTTTTGCTGTACGTCCTTAAAAACAACTGAAAGCTCCTGTCAAATAGAGGATCTTTGATAATATTTATTTTTGCTGTAGGTCCTCAAAAACAACTGAAAAATCCTGTCAAATAGAAGATCTTTGACAATGTTTATTTTTGCTGTACGTCCTTAAAAACAACTGAAAGCTCCTGTGAAGTAGAGGATCTTTGACAATATTTTTTTTGCTGTAGGTCCTCAAAAACAACTGAAAGCTCCTGTCAAATAGAGGATCTTTGACAATGTTTTTTTTTTGCTGTACGTCCTCAAAAACAACTGAAAGCTACTGTTAAATAGAGGATCTTTGACAACATTTTTTTTTGCTGTAGGTCCTCAAAAACAACTGAAAGCTCCTGTCAAATAGAAAATCTTTGACAATGTTTATTTTTGCTGTAGGTCCTCAAAAACAACTGAAAGCTACTGTCAAATAGAGGATCTTTGACAATATTTTTTTTTTGCTGAAAGTCCTCAAAAACAACTGAAAGCTCCTGTCAAATAGAGGATCTTTGACAATATTTTTTTTTGCTGTAGGTCCTCAAAAACAACTGAAAGCTCCTGTCAAATAGAGGATCTTTGACAATATTTTTTTTGCTGTACGTCCTCAAAAACAACTGAAAGCTCCTGTCAAATAGAACATCTTTGACAATGTTTATTTTTGCTGTAGGTCCTCAAAAACAACTGAAAGCTACTGTCAAATAGAGGATCTTTGACAATATTTTTTTTGCTGTACGTCCTCAAAAACAACTGAAAGCTCCTGTCAAATAGAGGATCTTTGACAAAACATTTTTTTGCTGTAGGTCCTCAAAAACAACTGAAAGCTCCTGTCAAATAGAAGATCTTTGACAATGTTTATTTTTGCTGTACGTCCTTAAAAACAACTGAAAGCTCCTGTCAAATAGAGGATCTTTGATAATATTTATTTTTGCTGTAGGTCCTCAAAAACAACTGAAAAATCCTGTCAAATAGAAGATCTTTGACAATGTTTATTTTTGCTGTACGTCCTTAAAAACAACTGAAAGCTCCTGTGAAGTAGAGGATCTTTGACAATATTTTTTTTGCTGTAGGTCCTCAAAAACAACTGAAAGCTCCTGTCAAATAGAGGATCTTTGACAATGTTTTTTTTTGCTGTACGTCCTCAAAAACAACTGAAAGCTACTGTTAAATAGAGGATCTTTGACAACATTTTTTTTTGCTGTAGGTCCTCAAAAACAACTGAAAGCTCCTGTCAAATAGAAAATCTTTGACAATGTTTATTTTTGCTGTAGGTCCTCAAAAACAACTGAAAGCTACTGTCAAATAGAGGATCTTTGACAATATTTTTTTTTTGCTGAAAGTCCTCAAAAACAACTGAAAGCTCCTGTCAAATAGAGGATCTTTGACAATATTTTTTTTTGCTGTAGGTCCTCAAAAACAACTGAAAGCTCCTGCCAAATAGAGGATCTTTGACAAAAAAATTTTTTGCTGTAGGTCCTCAAAAACAACTGAAAGCTCCTGTCAAATAGAGCATCTTTGACAATATTTTTTTTTGCTGTAGGTCCTCAAAAACAACTGAAAGCTACTGTCAAATAGAGGATCTTTGACAATATTTTTTTTGCTGTACGTCCTCAAAAACAACTGAAAGCTCCTGTCAAATAGAGGATCTTTGACAAAACATTTTTTTGCTGTAGGTCCTCAAAAACAACTGAAAGCTCCTGTCAAGTAGAGGATCTTTGACAATATTTTTTTTGCTGTACGTCCTCAAAAACAACTGAAAGCTCCTGTCAAATAGAGGATCTTTGACAAAAAATTTTTTTGCTGTAGGTCCTCAAAAACAACTGAAAGCTCCTGTCAAATAGAGCATCTTTGACAATATTTTTTTTTGCTGTAGGTCCTCAAAAACAACTGAAAGCTCCTGTCAAATAGAGGATCTTTGACAAAACATTTTTTTGCTGTAGGTCCTCAAAAACAACTGAAAGCTCCTGTCAAATAGAGCATCTTTGACAATATTTTTTTTTGCTGTAGGTTCTCAAAAACAACTGAAAGCTCCTGTTGAATAGAGGATCTTTGACAATATTTTTTTTTGCTGTAGGTTCTCAAAAACAACTGAAAGCTCCTGTTGAATAGAGGATCTTTGACAATGTTTTTTTTTTTGCTGTAGGTCCTCAAAAACAACTGAAAGCTACTGTCAAATAGAGGATCTTTGACAAAACATTTTTTTTTGCTGTAGGTCCTCAAAAACAACTGAAAGCTCCTGTCAAATAGAGGATCTTTGACAATATTTTTTTTTGCTTTACGTCCTCAAAAACAACTGAAAGCTCCTGTCAAATAGAGGATCTTTGACAATATTTTTTTTGCTGTACGTCCTCAAAAACAACTGAAAGCTCCTGTCAAATAGAGGATCTTTGACAAAACATTTTTTTGCTGTAGGTCCTCAAAAACAACTGAAAGCTCCTGTCAAGTAGAGGATCTTTGACAATATTTTTTTTGCTGTACGTCCTCAAAAACAACTGAAAGCTCCTGTCAAATAGAGGATCTTTGACAAAAAATTTTTTTGCTGTAGGTCCTCAAAAACAACTGAAAGCTCCTGTCAAATAGAGCATCTTTGACAATATTTTTTTTTGCTGTAGGTCCTCAAAAACAACTGAAAGCTCCTGTCAAATAGAGGATCTTTGACAAAACATTTTTTTGCTGTAGGTCCTCAAAAACAACTGAAAGCTCCTGTCAAATAGAGCATCTTTGACAATATTTTTTTTTGCTGTAGGTTCTCAAAAACAACTGAAAGCTCCTGTTGAATAGAGGATCTTTGACAATATTTTTTTTTGCTGTAGGTTCTCAAAAACAACTGAAAGCTCCTGTTGAATAGAGGATCTTTGACAATGTTTTTTTTTTTGCTGTAGGTCCTCAAAAACAACTGAAAGCTACTGTCAAATAGAGGATCTTTGACAAAACATTTTTTTTTGCTGTAGGTCCTCAAAAACAACTGAAAGCTCCTGTCAAATAGAGGATCTTTGACAATATTTTTTTTTGCTTTACGTCCTCAAAAACAACTGAAAGCTCCTGTCAAATAGAGGATCTTTGACAATATTTTTTTTTTGCTGTAGGTCCTCAAAAACAACTGAAAGCTCCTGTCAAATAGAGGATCTTTGACAATATTTTTTTTGCTGTACATCCTCAAAAACAACTGAAAGCTCCTGTCAAATAGAGGATCTTTGACAATATTTTTTTTTGCTGTAGGTCCTCAAAAACAACTGAAAGCTCCTGTCAAATAGAGGATCTTTGACAATATTTTTTTTTGCTTTACGTCCTCAAAAACAACTGAAAGCTCCTGTCAAATAGAGGATCTTTGACAATTTTTTTTTGCTGTAGGTCCTCAAAAACAACTGAAAGCTCCTGTCAAATAGAAGATCTTTGACAATGTTTATTTTTGCTGTACATCCTCAAAAACAACTGAAAGCTCCTGTCAAATAGAGGATCTTTGACAATATTTTTTTTTGCTGTAGGTCCTCAAAAACAACTGAAAGCTCCTGTCAAATAGAGGATCTTTGACAATATTTTTTTTTGCTGTACGTCCTCAAAAACAACTGAAAGCTCCTGTCAAATAGAGGATCTTTGACAATGTTTTTTTTTGCTGTAGGTCCTCAAAAACAACTGAAAGCTCCTGTCTAAGAGAGGATCTTTGACAATAATTTGTGGCTGTAAGTCCTCAAAAACAACTGAGTGCTCCTCTCAAATAGAGGATCCTTGACAATAATTTGTTGCTGTAGGTCCTCAAAAACAACTGAAAGCTCCTGTCAAATAGAGGATCTTTGACAGTATTTTTTTTGCTGAAGGTCCTCAAAAACAACTGAAAGCTCCTGTCAAATAGACAATCTTTGACAATATTTTTTTTTGCTGTAGGTCCTCAAAAACAACTGAAAGCTCCTGTCAAATAGAAGATCTTTGACAATGTTTATTTTTGCTGTACATCCTCAAAAACAACTGAAAGCTCCTGTCAAATAGAGGATCTTTGACAATAATTTGTTGCTGTAGGTCCTCAAAAACAACTGAAAGCTCCTGTCAAATAGAGGATCTTTGACTTACATTTTTGCAGAAGGTCCTCAGAAACAGCAGATCCCTCCTGTCATATAGAGGATCTTTGTCTAGAGTGTTTTGCTGTAGGTGCTCAAAAAACTTTGAGTGCTCCTATCAAATAGAGGACCTTTGACAGGATTTTTGGAGTAGGTCCTCAAAAACAGCAGAACGCTCCTCTCATGTAGAGAATCTTTAACTATAATTTTTTGTTGTAGGTCCTCAAAAACATATGAGCACTCCTGTCAAATAGAGGACCTTTGACGGGATTTTTGTCATATATCCTCAGCAGCAGAGCGCTCCTGTCATATGGAGGATCTTTGACTATGATTTTTGCCGTAGCTCCTCAAAAACAAAAGATCGCTCCTGTCATTTAGAGGATCTTTGACAATAATTTTTTGCTGTAGGTCCTCAAAAACAACTGAGAGCTCCTGAAAAATAGAGAATCTTTGACCTACATTTTTGCAGAAAATCCTCAGAAACAGCATAGCACTCCTGTTATATAGAGGATCTTTGACTAGATTTTTTTTGCTGTACATCCTCAAAAACCAATGAGTGCTCGTATCAAATAGAGGACCTTTGACAGGATTTTTGGCATAGTTTCTCAAAAACAGCAGAACGCTCCTGTCTTGTAGATAATCTTTGAGTATTTGTTGTAGGTCCTCAAAAACAATTGAGCACTCCTGTCTTATAGAGGATCTTTGATGGGATTTTTGTCATAGATGCTCAAAAACAGCAGAGCGTGGCTCTCATAATGAGGATCTTTGACTATGATTTTTGCCATAAATCCTCAAAAACCACAGAGCACACTTGTCTTTTAGAGGATCTTTGGCACTCATTTTTTGCTGTAGGTCCTCCAAAACAACTGAAAGCTCCTGTCAAATAGAGGATCTTTGACTTAAATTGTCGCAGAAGGTTCTCAAAAACAGTAGCGTGCTCCTGTCATATAAAGGATCTTTGACTAGATTATTTGCGTAATTCCTCAAAAACAACTGAGTGCTCCTGTCAAATAGAGGATCTTTGACAAGGATTTGTGCCATAGTTCCTCAAAAACAGCAGAGTGCTCCTGTCTTATAATGGATCTTTGACTAGATTATTTTGTTGATGTCCTCAAAAATAGAGGAGCGTTTCTGTCATATGGAGGATCTTTGACTCTGATTTTTGCCGTATATCCTCAAAAACAAAATAGTGCCCCTGTCAAATAGAGGATCTTTGACACGGATTTTTGCCAAAGGGTCTTCAAAAAAAGCTATGCGCTCTTGACATATAGAGGATCTTTGACTTGAAGTTTTTGCTTTATGTCCTTCTCAAAAGTAACAGTGCGCTCTCTTCATATAGAGGATCTTTGTTTAGAATGTTTACCATTGGTCCTCAAAAACAGCAGAGTGCTCCCGTCAAATAGAGGATCTTTGACTACAATTTTTGTCGTCAGTCCTCAAATAACAGAGCGCTCCTGTCTTATAGAGGATCATTGACTAGATTATTTTGCCGTATGTCCTCAAAATTAGAGGAGCGTTTCTGTCATATGAAAGATCTTTGACTAGGTTTTTTGCAGTAGCTCCTTAAAAACAACAGAGTGCTCCTGACATATAGAGGATCTTTGACTGAAATGTTTAGCCTTAGGTCCTGCTCAAAAGTAGCAGTGTGCTTTAGTCATATAGAAGATCTTTGCTTAGAATGTTCAGCATTGGTCCTCAAAAACAGCAGAGTGCTCCTGTCGAATAGAGGAACTTTGACCAGGATTTTTAGCACAGGTCCTCAAAAACAGCAGAGTGCTCTTGTCATATAGAGGATCTTTGACTGAAATGTTTAGCCTTAGGTCCTGCTCAAAAGTAGCAGTGTGCTTTAGTCATATAGAAGATCTTTGTTTAGAATGTTCAGCATTGGTCCTCAAAAACAGCAGAGCGCTCCTGTCATATAGAGGATCTTTGACTTGACT
>NC_084733.1:4430654-4468154 GCF_033978785.1 Entelurus aequoreus | reverse complement strand
GTAATAAGTGTAACACTTACAGTATACACACTTTGTAGGACTCAACAAACATCAGGTGTGTAATAAGTGCAACACTTACAGTATACACACTTTGTAGGACTCAACAAACATCAGGTGTGTAATAAGTGTAACACTTACAGTATACACACTTTGTAGGACTCAACAAACATCAGGTGTGTAATAAGTGCAACACTTACAGTATACACACTTTGTAGGACTCAACAAACATCAGGTGTGTAATAAGTGTAACACTTACAGTATACACACTTTGTAGGACTCAACAAACATCAGGTGTGTAATAAGTGCAACACTTACAGTATACACACTTTGTAGGACTCAACAAACATCAGGTGTGTAATAAGTGCAACACTTACAGTATATACACTTTGTAGGACTCAACAAACATCAGGTGTGTAATAAGTGCAACACTTACAGTATACACACTTTGTAGGACTCAACAAACATCAGGTGTGTAATAAGTGCAACACTTACAGTATACACACTTTGTAGGACTCAACAAACATCAGGTGTGTAATAAGTGCAACACTTACAGTATACACACTTTGTAGGACTCAACAAACATCAGGTGTGTAATAAGTGTAACACTTACAGTATACACACTTTGTAGGACTCAACAAACATCAGGTGTGTAATAAGTGTAACACTTACAGTATACACACTTTGTAGGACTCAACAAACATCAGGTGTGTAATAAGTGTAACACTTACAGTATACACACTTTGTAGGACTCAACAAACATCAGGTGTGTAATAAGTGCAACACTTACAGTATACACACTTTGTAGGACTCAACAAACATCAGGTGTGTAATAAGTGCAACACTTACAGTATATACACTTTGTAGGACTCAACAAACATCAGGTGTGTAATAAGTGCAACACTTACAGTATACACACTTTGTAGGACTCAACAAACATCAGGTGTGTAATAAGTGCAACACTTACAGTATACACACTTTGTAGGACTCAACAAACATCAGGTGTGTAATAAGTGCAACACTTACAGTATACACACTTTGTAGGACTCAACAAACATCAGGTGTGTAATAAGTGCAACACTTACAGTATACACACTTTGTAGGACTCAACAAACATCAGGTGTGTAATAAGTGCAACACTTACAGTATACACACTTTGTAGGACTCAACAAACATCAGGTGTGTAATAAGTGCAACACTTACAGTATACACACTTTGTAGGACTCAACAGAAGACAAGCTAGTGGCAAAGACTACTTCCTGCTGACTACAGCAACACACCTGGGACAAACTGACGTGAGTTCATGCTTGCCCAGACGCAACATGTCATGTGACACAAGTGGGCGTGGCCTCTGGAACAGACTTAATCCTCTCAATGGACGCACGCTCATTTCATGTGCCCTTTGACCCCTGCCCTTCATCTCCACCCCCCCTCCCTATCATCATCATCATCATCATCATCATGATGACAAGAACCTGGCACAGACTTAAGTCCAAATGAGGCTGGAACAAAACCTCTTAAACAAATAACCACTCCTCTCCAGTGAAAGGGTCAGGAGGTCGCTGACCCCCGAGGGGGTGTGGCGGAGATGTCCCACTATGCCTGGGTGGGGAGGGGGGGGGGAGGGGGGGTCTCTGGTGTCCCAGCTGAACAAACAGCTGAGGACCAAGACTGGACTCAGGACCCAGGATGACTCCCAGGACACATGATGATGCAAGTGAGGCTTCAGGAGGTCTTCAACAGGTGGTCCAGGACCTCCAGGGGGTCTGTCTGACTGCACAAGTACTGTCCATAAACTTTTGATTCATTAGAGTTTATTTCCAATAAATATGTTTTTATATTCTCAATGCATCATTTTTGTATTCTCCATAAACATCTTTAGATACACCTGAACACATGGGACGGTATAGCTCGGTTGGTAGAGCGGCCGTGCCAGCAACTTGAGGGTTGCAGGTTCGATCCCCGCTTCCGCCATCCTAGTCACTGCCGTTGTGTCCTTGGGCAAGACACTTTACCCACCTGCTCCCAGTGCCACCCACACTGGTTTAAATGTAACTTAGATATTGGGTTTCACTATGTAAAAGCGCTTTGAGTCACTTGAGAAAAAGCGCTATATAAATGTACTTCACTTCACTTCACACTGTGGTGTACTTTATACATACATACATTATACACATATATATATATATATATATACATATATATATATATATATATATATATATATATATATATATATATATATATATATATATATATATATATATATATATATATATATATATATGTATATATATATATATATATATATATATATATATATATATATATATATATATATATATATATATAAATTATTTCTGTTATTAATATTCTGGTTCCTACATTATATATCAATATATATCAATACAGTCTGCAAGGGATACAGTCCGTAAGCACACATGATTGTGCGTGCTGCTGCTCCGCTAATAGTACTAACCTTTAACAGTTAACTTTACTCATTTTCATTAATTACTAGTTTCTATGTAAATGTTTTTATATTGTTATACTTTCTTTTTAATTCAAGAAAATGTTTTTTATTTATTTATATTATTCTTTTTTTTTTTTTTTTTTTAAGGACCCTATCTTCACCATACCTGGTTGTCAATGAAATTAGAGTGTTTAAAAGGTTCTTAAAACCAGTTAAAAAATACTGAATAAATGTTTTAAAAGAAAGTAATACTAAGTCAATATCTGTTTTTTGGCCTTAAAAATAAACCTTTTACCGAGTACTATAATTAAATTGACTAAATCATGACTGTCAATGAACTCTCCTAAAATAACAGTGTTGGTAGTGTGACCAGAGATTGTTTTGTGTTGGTAGTGTGACCAGAGATAGTTTTGTGTTGGTAGTGTGACCAGAGATTGTTTTGTGTTGGTAGTGTGACCAGAGATTGTTTTGTGTTGGTAGTGTGACCAGAGATTGTTTTGTGTTGGTAGTGTGACCAGAGATTGTTTTGTGTTGGTAGTGTGACCAGAGATAGTTTTGTGTTGGTAGTGTGACCAGAGATTGTTTTGTGTTGGTAGTGTGACCAGAGATTGTTTTGTGTTGGTAGTGTGACCAGAGATTGTTTTGTGTTGGTAGTGTGACCAGAGATAGTTTTGTGTTGGTAGTGTGACCAGAGATTGTTTTGTGTTGGTAGTGTGACCAGAGATTGTTTTGTGTTGGTAGTGTGACCAGAGATTGTTTTGTGTTGGTAGTGTGACCAGAGATTGTTTTGTGTTGGTAGTGTGACCAGAGATAGTTTTGTGTTGGTAGTGTGACCAGAGATTGTTTTGTGTTGGTAGTGTGACCAGAGATAGTTTTGTGTTGGTAGTGTGACCAGAGATTGTTTTGTGTTGGTAGTGTGACCAGAGATTGTTTTGTGTTGGTAGTGTGACCAGAGATTGTTTTGTGTTGGTAGTGTGACCAGAGATTGTTTTGTGTTGGTAGTGTGACCAGAGATAGTTTTGTGTTGGTAGTGTGACCAGAGATAGATTTGTGTTGGTAGTGTGACCAGAGATTGTTTTGTGTTGGTAGTGTGACCAGAGATAGTTTTGTGTGACCAGAGAACAGAACTCCAGTTCTAGTGGATCTGTTGGCTTACAGCGCCCCTTAAGGCCAGGGACTGTATGACATCATCCTCACCCAGGAAGCATGTATGCCTTTATTTTGAAAATATACACCCCCCTCCTCCCCCCGCCGCAACCCCCCTCCCCCCATTGTGGTGCTAGCTGATGTATCTTTCACGCCGACGCCTGATATCTGATATCAGGGTCTATTTGTCACCCGCCGTCGGAATGTGACGCTCCCTCCTCGGGTGTGGCAGCCCCTTACCACAGACGGGTTGGGGGGGCGGGGCTAAACAGTTAGAATTGAAGCGGCCTCAGGGAACGCAAGTTTCATCATGTCCTCTAGAGAGGACAACTGAATACTCATTTTTCTTAAGGGTTAGGATGCGATCAGTGATACCATGTATGATATCAAATGTATTGTCGGTATTCATCGCTAGCAGACAACCGCCACACTAATCGCTACATGACAACTGGTATGCTATTCGCTAAATGACAACTGGTATGCTATTCGCTAGATGACAACTGGCATGCTATTCGCTGGATGACAATTGGTATGCTATTCGCTAGATGACAACTGGCATGCTATTTGCTAGATGACAACTGGTATGCTATTCGCTAGATGACAACTGGCATGCTATTCGCTGGATGACAACTGGTATGCTATTCGCTAGATGACAACTGGCATGCTATTTGCTAGATGACAACTGGTATGCTATTCGCTAGATGACAACTGGCATGCTGCTCGCTAGATGACAACTGATATGCTATTCGCTAGATGACAACTGGCATGCTACTCGCTAGATGACAACTGGTATGCTATTCGCTAGATGACAACTGGCATGCTATTCGCTAGATGACAACTGGCATGCTATTCGCTAGATGACAACTGGTATGCTATTCGCTAGATGACAACTGGCATGCTATTCGCTAGATGACAACTGGTATGCTATCCGCTAGATGACAACTGGCATGCTATTCGCTAGATGACAACTGGCATGCTATTCGCTAGATGACAACTTGTATGCTATTCGCTAGATGACAACTGGCATGCTATTCGGTAAATGACAACTGGTATGCTATTCGCTAGATGACAACTGGTATGCTATTTGCTAGATTACAACTTGTATGCTAATCGCTAGATGACAACTGGCATGCTATTCGCTAGATGACAATTGGCATGCGATTCGCTAGATGACAACTGGTATGCTATTCGCTAAATGACAACTGGTATGCTATTCGCTAAATGACAACTGGCATGCTATTCGCTAGATGACAACTGTCATGCTATTCGCTAAATGACAACTGGCATGCTATTCGCTAGATGACAACTGGTATGCTATTCGCTAGATGACAACTGGCATGCTATTCGCTAGATGACAACTGGTATGCTATTCGCTAAATCACAACTGGTATGCTACTCGCTAGATGACAACTGGTATGCTATTCGCTAGATGACAACTGGCATGCTATTCGGTAGATGACAACTGGCATGCTATTCGCTAGATGACAACTGGTATGCTATTCGCTAGATGACAACTGACATGCTATTCGCTAGATGACAACTGGTATGCTATTCGCTAGATGACAACTGGCATGCTATTCGCTAGATGACAACTGGCATGCTATTCGCTAGATGACAACTTGTATGCTATTCGCTAGATGACAACTGGCATGCTAATCGCTACATGACAACTGGTATGCTATTCGCTAAATGACAACTGGTATGCTATTCGCTAGATGACAACTGGCATGCTATTCGCTGGATGACAATTGGTATGCTATTCGCTAGATGACAACTGGCATGCTATTTGCTAGATGACAACTGGTATGCTATTCGCTAGATGACAACTGGCATGCTATTCGCTGGATGACAACTGGTATGCTATTCGCTAGATGACAACTGGCATGCTATTTGCTAGATGACAACTGGTATGCTATTCGCTAGATGACAACTGGCATGCTGCTCGCTAGATGACAACTGGTATGCTATTCGCTAGATGACAACTGGCATGCTACTCGCTAGATGACAACTGGTATGCTATTCGCTAGATGACAACTGGCATGCTATTCGCTAGATGACAACTGGCATGCTATTCGCTAGATGACAACTGGTATGCTATTCGCTAGATGACAACTGGCATGCTATTCGCTAGATGACAACTGGTATGCTATCCGCTAGATGACAACTGGCATGCTATTCGCTAGATGACAACTGGCATGCTATTCGCTAGATGACAACTTGTATGCTATTCGCTAGATGACAACTGGCATGCTATTCGGTAAATGACAACTGGTATGCTATTCGCTAGATGACAACTGGTATGCTATTTGCTAGATTACAACTTGTATGCTAATCGCTAGATGACAACTGGCATGCTATTCGCTAGATGACAATTGGCATGCGATTCGCTAGATGACAACTGGTATGCTATTCGCTAAATGACAACTGGTATGCTATTCGCTAAATGACAACTGGCATGCTATTCGCTAGATGACAACTGTCATGCTATTCGCTAAATGACAACTGGCATGCTATTCGCTAGATGACAACTGGTATGCTATTCGCTAG
This sequence comes from Entelurus aequoreus, assembly GCF_033978785.1. Lineage (NCBI taxonomy): Eukaryota > Metazoa > Chordata > Actinopteri > Syngnathiformes > Syngnathidae > Entelurus > Entelurus aequoreus. The sequence continues at coordinate 4,461,994 of NC_084733.1, read as the reverse complement.
ATGACAACTGGCATGCTATTCGCTAGATGACAACTGGTATGCTATTCGCTAAATCACAACTGGTATGCTACTCGCTAGATGACAACTGGTATGCTATTCGCTAGATGACAACTGGCATGCTATTCGGTAGATGACAACTGGCATGCTATTCGCTAGATGACAACTGGTATGCTATTCGCTAGATGACAACTGACATGCTATTCGCTAGATGACAACTGGTATGCTATTCGCTAGATGACAACTGGCATGCTATTCGCTAGATGACAACTGGCATGCTATTCGCTAGATGACAACTTGTATGCTATTCGCTAGATGACAACTGGCATGCTATTCGGTAAATGACAACTGGTATGCTATTCGCTAGATGACAACTGGTATGCTATTCGCTAGATGACAACTTGTATGCTAATCGCTAGATGACAACTGGCATGCTATTCGCTAGATGACAACTGGCATACTATTCGCTGGATGACAACTGGTATGCTATTCGCTAGATGACAACTGGCATGCTATTTGCTAGATGACAACTGGTATGCTATTCGCTAGATGACAACTGGCATGATATTCGCTAAATGACAACTGGTATGCTATTCGCTAAATGACAACTGGCATGCTATTCGCTAGATGACAACTGGTATGCTATTCGCTAAATGACAACTGGCATGCTATTCGCTGGATGACAACTGGTATGCTATTCGCTAGATGACAACTGGCATGCTATTTGCTAGATGACAACTGGTATGCTATTCGCTAGATGACAACTTGTATGCTAATCGCTAGATGACAACTGGCATGCTATTCGCTAGATGACAATTGGCATGCGATTCGCTAGATGACAACTGGTATGCTATTCGCTAAATGACAACTGGTATGCTATTCGCTAAATGACAACTGGCATGCTATTCGCTAGATGACAACTGGCATGCTATTCGCTAAATGACAACTGGCATGCTATTCGCTAGATGACAACTGGTATGCTATTCGCTAGATGACAACTGGCATGCTATTCGCTAGATGACAACTGGTATGCTATTCGCTAAATCACAACTGGTATGCTATTCGCTAAATGACAACTGGCATGCTATTCGCTAGATGACAACTGGTATGCTATTCGCTAGATGACAACTGGCATGCTATTCGCTAGATGACAACTGGTATGCTATTCGCTAAATCACAACTGGTATGCTATTCGCTAAATGACAACTGGCATGCTATTCGCTAGATGACAACTGGTATGCTATTCGCTAAATGACAACTGGTATGCTATTCGCTAAATGACAACTGGCATGCTATTCGCTAGATGACAACTGGCATGCTATTCGCTAGATGACAACTGGCATGCTTTTCGCTAGATGACAACTGGTATGCTATTTGCTAAATGACAACTGGTATGCTATTCGCTAAATGACAACTGGCATGCTATTCGCTAGATGACAACTGGCATACTATTCGCTAGATGACAACTGGCATGCTATTCGCTAGATGACAACTGGTATGCTATTTGCTAAATGACAACTGGTATGCTATTTGCTAAATGACAACTGGCATGCTATTCGCTAAATGACAACTGGTATGCTATTCGCTAAATGACAACTGGCATGCTATTCGCTATAAGACAACTGGCATGCTATTCACTAGATGACAACTGGTATGCTATTCGCTAAATGACAACTGGTATGCTATTCGCTAAATGACAACTGGCATGCTATTCGCTAGATGACAACTGGTATGCTATTCGCTAAATGACAACTGGCATGCTATTCGCTAGATGACAACTGGCATGCTATTCGCTAGATGACAACTGGCATGCTATCCGCTAGATGACAACTGGTATGCTATTTGCTAAATGACAACTGGTATGCTATTCGCTAAATGACAACTGGCATGCTCTTCGCTAGATGACAACTGGTATGCTATTCGCTAAATCACAACTGGTATGCTACTCGCTAGATGACAACTGGTATGCTATTCGCTAGATGACAACTGGCATGCTATTCGGTAGATGACAACTGGCATGCTATTCGCTAGATGACAACTGGTATGCTATTCGCTAGATGACAACTGGCATGCTATTCGCTAGATGACAACTGGTATGCTATTCGCTAGATGACAACTGGCATGCTATTCGCTAGATGACAACTGGCATGCTATTCGCTAGATGACAACTTGTATGCTATTCGCTAGATGACAACTGGCATGCTATTCGGTAAATGACAACTGGTATGCTATTCGCTAGATGACAACTGGTATGCTATTCGCTAGATGACAACTTGTATGCTAATCGCTAGATGACAACTGGCATGCTATTCGCTAGATGACAACTGGCATGCTATTCGCTGGATGACAACTGGTATGCTATTCGCTAGATGACAACTGGCATGCTATTTGCTAGATGACAACTGGTATGCTATTCGCTAGATAACAACTGGCATGATATTCGCTAAATGACAACTGGTATGCTATTCGCTAAATGACAACTGGCATGCTATTCGCTAGATGACAACTGGTATGCTATTCGCTAAATGACAACTGGCATGCTATTCGCTGGATGACAACTGGTATGCTATTCGCTAGATGACAACTGGCATGCTATTTGCTAGATGACAACTGGTATGCTATTCGCTAGATGACAACTTGTATGCTAATCGCTAGATGACAACTGGCATGCTATTCGCTAGATGACAATTGGCATGCGATTCGCTAGATGACAACTGGTATGCTATTCGCTAAATGACAACTGGTATGCTATTCGCTAAATGACAACTGGTATGCTATTCGCTAAATGACAACTGGCATGCTATTCACTAGATGACAACTGGTATGCTATTCGCTAGATGACAACTGGCATGCTATTCGCTAAATGACAACTGTCATGCTATTCGCTAGATGACAACTGGTATGCTATTCGCTAGATGACAACTGGCATGCTATTCGCTAGATGACAACTGGTATGCTATTCGCTAAATCACAACTGGTATGCTATTCGCTAAATGACAACTGGCATGCTATTCGCTAGATGACAACTGGTATGCTATTCGCTAGATGACAACTGGCATGCTATTCGCTAGATGACAACTGGTATGCTATTCGCTAAATCACAACTGGTATGCTATTCGCTAAATGACAACTGGCATGCTATTCGCTAGATGACAACTGGTATGCTATTCGCTAAATGACAACTGGTATGCTATTCGCTAAATGACAACTGGCATGCTATTCGCTAGATGACAACTGGCATGCTATTCGCTAGATGACAACTGGCATGCTTTTCGCTAGATGACAACTGGTATGCTATTTGCTAAATGACAACTGGTATGCTATTCGCTAAATGACAACTGGCATGCTAATCGCTAGATGACAACTGGCATACTATTCGCTAGATGACAACTGGCATGCTATTCGCTAGATGACAACTGGTATGCTATTTGCTAAATGACAACTGGTATGCTATTTGCTAAATGACAACTGGCATGCTATTCGCTAAATGACAACTGGTATGCTATTCGCTAAATGACAACTGGCATGCTATTCGCTATAAGACAACTGGCATGCTATTCACTAGATGACAACTGGTATGCTATTCGCTAAATGACAACTGGTATGCTATTCGCTAAATGACAACTGGCATGCTATTCGCTAGATGACAACTGGTATGCTATTCGCTAAATGACAACTGGCATGCTATTCGCTAGATGACAACTGGCATGCTATTCGCTAGATGACAACTGGCATGCTATCCGCTAGATGACAACTGGTATGCTATTTGCTAAATGACAACTGGTATGCTATTCGCTAAATGACAACTGGCATGCTCTTCGCTAGATGACAACTGGTATGCTATTCGCTAGATGACAACTGGTATGCTATTCGCTAAATGACAACTGGTATGCTATTCGCTAAATGACAACTGGTATGCTATTTGCTGGATGGCATCTGGTATATTATTCACTAGATGACAACTGGCATGCTATTCGCTAGATGACAACTGGCATGCTATTCGCTAGATGACAACTGGTATTTTATTCGCTAAATGACAACTGGTATGCTATTCGCTAAATGACAACTGGCATGCTATTCGCTAGATAACAACTGGTATGCTATTCGCTAGATGACAACTGGCATGCTATTCGCTAGATGACAACTGGCATGCTATTCGCTAGATGACAACTTGCATGCTATTCGCTAGATGACAACTGGCATGCCATTAGCTAGACTCACTCACTGGCAACTACAGTGCTGATGCTAGCTGGCAACTGTGGCACTAATTGCTAGCTAGCAATTGGAACGCAAATCGCTAACTGTCAACTACAGCGCTAATCACTAGCTGGCAACTAGCACGCTGCCACTAGCTGATAACCACAGCGCTAATCATTAACTGGCAACTAGAGCGCTAATGCTAGCTGGCAACTGGCATGCTAATCACTAACTGACAACCACAGCACTAAAGGCTAACTGGCAACTGGCGTGCTAATCACTAGCTGATAACTAGAGCTTTAATGGCTAACTGGCAACTACATTGCTAATCGCTAGCTGGCAACTAGCATGTTAATCACTAGCTGATAAACACAACAGTAATCACTAGCTGGCAACTGGCACGCTAATCACTAGCTGATAAACACAGCACTAATCGCTAGCTGGCAGCTGGCACGCTATCACCAGCTGATAACTAGAGCTGTAATGGCTAACTGGCAACTACATCGCTAATCGCTAGCTGGCAACTAGCATATTAATCACTAGCTGATAAACACAACAGTAATCGCTAGCTGGCAACTAGCATGTTAATCACTAGCTGATAAACACAACAGTAATCGCTAGCTGGCAACTAGCATGTTAATCACTAGCTGATAAACACAACAGTAATCGCTAGCTGGCAGCTGGCACGCTATCACCAGCTGATAACTAGAGCTGTAATGGCTAACTCGTAACTACATCGCTAATCGCTAGCTGGCAACTAGCATATTAATCACTAGCTGATAAACACAACAGTAATCGCTAGCTGGCAACTGGCATGCTAATCACTAGCTGATAAACACAGCATTAATCGCTAGCTGGCAACAACAGCGCTGGTACCTGACACACGCTAACTGTTAGCATGCTAACATTAGAATGCTAACTTTTTAAGCTAATTTGACCTTTTTGTAGCTAATTTGGCAGGCGTACACCTTGGAGTTATTTAACTTGGTACTTGACACACGCTAACTGTTAGCATGCTAACATTAGAATGCTAACTTTTTAAGCTAATTTGACCTTTTTGTAGCTAAATTGGCAGGCGTACACCTTGGAGTTATTTAACTTGGTACTTAACACATGCTAACTGTTAGCATGCTAGTATTAGAATGCTAACTTTTTAAGCTAATTTGACCTTTTTGTAGCTAATTTGGCAGGCGTACACCTTGGAGTCATAAAACTTGGTACTTGACACACGCTAACTGTTAGCATGCTAGTATTAGAATGCTAACTTTTTAAGCTAATTTGACCTTTTTGTAGCTAATTTTGCAGGCGTACACCTTGGAGTCATAAAACTTGGTACTTGACACACGCTAACTGTTAGCATGCTAGCATTAGAATGCTAACTTTTTAAGATAATTTGACCTTTTTGTAGCTAATTTGGCAGGCGTACACCTTGGAGTCATTTAATTTGGTACTTGACAGATGCTAACTGTTAGCATGTTAGCGTTATCATGTTAAAAGTCGTCAAAGTATTTCAGATTTTCTTTTCCAAGTCCAGCTGAGACTCGTCACGAGACAGATTGTGTACGTCAGACCGACAGGTGTCCGACCGGTTGCTGCGGCCGGTCCGCTTGAGCCCGAGGCCTGCCCGGCCCGGCTCTGGTGCCGTAACGCCATAGGTCAGAGGTTAATGGAGCAGAGTGGCGCCGGGCCGCCATCCCTCAGGATCCTTTGTGGATTTGGTAAACAGTGAAGCTGTCACTGCAGATTAATCCTGAGAGGAGCTAGAACAGACCCCGGCCCATGGGGGGCTAATGGCTCACAAAGTTCCCGTCTTACTCATTCTCCTCTCGCGCCATCCCAGGAGCAGGGGGAGGGGGGAAGGAGGAGGAAGAGGGGGAGGAGGAGCAAAAACTAAAAAAAAAGTTAGTATGCTAATAATAGCATGCTAACAGTTAGCGTGTGTCAGGTTCCAATTTTTATGACTCCAAGTTGTACGCCTGCGAAATTAGCTACAAAAAAGGTCAAACTAGCTTAAAAAGCTAGCATTTTAATGTTAGCATGCTAACAGTTAGCATGTGTCAGGTACCAAGTTATCTGATTCTGTGGTGTCGGGCTGCGAAATTATCTTTAAAAAGTGTAAAATTAGCCAAGTAAAAAAAGTTGGGATGCTAATGTTAGCATACTAACATTAGCATGTGTCACATACAACTGTGAAATTTGCAAAAAAAGTGTAAAATTAGTCAGGAAAAAAAAGTTAGGACGCTAATGTGTCACAAACAGCTGCGAAATTAGCTTAGAAAGTGAAATCATTGTCCAATAAAAAAAAAGGTTAGGATGCTAATGTTAGCATACTAACATTAGCATGTGTCAATACAGCCGCAAAAATAGCTAAAAAGTCTAAAATTAGCCAAGAAAAAAAAAGTTAGCATGCTAATGTTAGCATACTAACATTAGCATGTGTCACATACAACTACGAAATTAGCTAAAAAAGTGTAAAATTAGCCAAGTAAAAAAAGTTAGGATGCTAATGTTAGCATACTAACATTAGCATGTGTCACATACAACTGTGAAATTTGCAAAAAAAAGTGTAAAATTAGTCAAGAAAAAAAAGTTAGGACGCTAATGTGTCACATACAGCTGCGAAATTAGCTTAGAAAGTGAAATCATTTTCCAATAAAAAAATGGTTAGGATGCTAATGTTAGCATACTAACATTAGCATGTGTCAATACAGCCGCAAAAATAGCTAAAAAGTCTAAAATTAGCCAGGAAAAAAAAGTTAGCATGCTAATGTTAGCATACTAACATTAGCATGTGTCACATACAACTACGAAATTTGCTAAAAAAATGTAAAATTAGCCAAATAAAAACAGTTAGGACGCTAATGTGTCACATACAGCTGCAAAATTACACGGTTGTAGCTTAGAAAGTGAAAAAATTGGCCAAGGAAAAAAAAGTTAGGATGCTAATGTTAGCGTGTCAATACAGCTACAAAAATAGCTAAAAAAGTCTCAAATTAACCAAGTAAAATAAGTCAGGATGCTAATGTTGGCATGCTAACATTAACATGTGTCACATACAACTGCAAAATTAGCTAAAAAATAGTAAAATTAGCCAAGAAAAAAAAAATTAGGATGCTAATGTTAGCATACTAACGTTAGCATGTGTCACATACAGTGATTTATACCGTGTACCGGTATTTTTGGGACTCTGAGGTATATGACTGCGAAATTAGCTAAAAAGGTATAAAATTAGCACAAAAAAAGTTAGCATGCTAATTTTAGCATGCTAGCAGTTGACTAACAATAGCAAGTAGCATTTTGACTTTGGAACCGTTCAAATTGGTTGATAAATGTGGGATGTGTAGAAGTTTGAATAGTGCCCATTCATTTTCAATGGGGGAAAATTCCTGGTAATTCCGGGTAATCCAGGAGTTTTGGGAAGCAGAAAACATGTTAGCTTGAATGTTCAGAACGAGTAATTCTTCATTCTAATGTTAACATGCTAACATTTAGCATGTGCCAGGTACCAAGTTATTGTTATTCCCTTGACAAATTCCAAAAATTCCCAGATTTCCCAGAATTTCAGGTTTTCCAGGACATTTTTCCCATACAAAATTAATTGGCAAGTTTTCAAACTTTCACCATGTCCACATTTTTCAACCGATTCAAACCTTCAACATGTTCCACCATCCTGGAAATTCAAAGTATCATTTTTTCCAAGTTAAAAAAATTCCAGAAATTCCCAGAATTCCCTTTTTTTCAAACCCTTTTTTCACCCTTTTTTCGACTACTCCTTCCATATTTGTCAACCCACTTCAACCGTTCTACTGTCAAAACATTCCTCTTAATCGGGCCAAAAAACTAAGTTGTTTTAAAAACTGGAAAAATTATTGGTTTTGTCAAAATTCCAGGAATTCCTTAATACAATTTCTCAGTTAAATAATGTTACTACTTTGACATTTCTCGACCGATTTGAATAATTCTAACACCAACCATTTCAACTCATTCAGAAAATTAAAGTCATTTAACATTTTCCAAAAAATTTCCCAAAATTCCCATATTTCCATGAAATTCCCAATTAAATGAATGGGACATTTTTCAAAGTTCCACAATTCCCACATTTTTCATCCGATTCAAACCGTTCCAAATCAAAAATATTCAGCCTGTTCAAAATTGTGGGCTCTCCTTCAACAATTAAAAAAAAAATTCCCGGATTTCCAAGAATTCCCAGTTTCCAGGGACATTTTCCCCATTCAAAATGAAATGGCCATTTTTTAAACTTCCACAATTCCCACATTTTTCAACCGATTCAAACCATTCCACCTTCACCACATTCCACTCATCCTGGAAATTCAAACTACTTTTCTTCCAAATTCAAAAAAACTTCAAGGATTTTCCAGAATTCCTGTTTTTCCATACCCTATTTCCACCCTTTTTTTCTGGCGACTACACCTTCCACATTTTCGAACGCATTTCAACCGTTCCACCGTCCAAACATTCCTCTCAATCAGGACAACAAAAAAAAGTTGTATTTTGACCTGGAAAAATTCCCAGTTTTCCCAAAATTCCAGGAATTCCGTAATACAATTTTTCAATTCAACATGTTAGTTACTACTTCAACATTTCTCAACCGATTTGAAACATTTCCACACCAACCATTTCAACTCATTCAGACCATTGAAGTTGTTTTTTTTACCATTTTCAAAAAAATCCCTCTTTTCCCAAAATTCCAAAATTTCCAGGAAGTTCCCATTGAAATGAATGGGACATTTTTCCAAGTTCCACAATCCCCACATTTTTCATCTGATTTAAACTGTTCCATATTCAAAATATTCTGCCTGTTCAGGAATTGTGTGCTCAACTTCAAAAGATCTAAAAAAAAAAATCCCGGATTTTCCATAATTCCTTTTTTTGTTTTTTTTGCATTTTCCCTTTTCAAAATGAATTGTCCATTTTTCAAACTTCCACAATTCCCACATTCTTAAACCGATTCAAACCATTCCACCTTCAACACATTCAACTCATCCTGGACATTCAAACTACCATTTTCCCACATTCAACACATTTCCAGGAATTCCCATGTTTTGGTAACCTATTTCCACCCTTCTTAAGTTCGACTACTCCTTTCACATTTTTCAACCCATTTCAACCGTTCCACCGTCAAAACAGTCCTCATATTCAGGAAAAAAACAAGTTGGTTAAGGAACTAGAAAAATTCCCGGTTTTTCCAGGTTCCAGGAATTCCTCAATTAAAAACGGTTACTAATTCAACATTTGTTGACCGATTTAAACATTTCTAACACCCTCTAATTCAGCTCATCCAGGACATTCATGCTCCTGCTAATTTTCAAAAATAATCCTGCTTTTCCCAAAATTCCAAAATTTCCAGGAAGTTCCCTTTGAAATGGATAGGACATTTTTCCAAGTTCCACAATCCCCACATGTTTCATCTGATTCAAACTGTTACATCTCGAAATATTCTGCCTGTTCAGGAATTGTGTGCTCAACTTCAACAGTTCTAAAAAAAAATTCCCGGATTTCCCATAATTCCTTTTTTTTGTTTTTTTTGCATTTTCCCTTTTCAAAATGAATTGTCCATTTTTCAAACTTCCACAATTCTCACATTCTTAAACTGATTCAAACCATTCCACCTTCAACACATTCAACTCATCCTGGACATTCAAACTACCATTTTTCCACATTCAACAAATTTCCAGGAATTCCCATGTTTTGGTAACCTATTTCACCCTTCTTAAGTTTGACTACTCCTTTCACATTTTTCAACCCATTTCAACCGTTCCACCGTCAAAACAGTCCTCATATTCAGAAAAAAAAACAAGTTGGTTAAGGAACTAGAAAAATTCCCGTTTTTTCCAGGTTCCAGGAATTTCTCAATTAAAAACTGTTATTAATTCAACATTTGTTGACCGATTTAAACATTTCTAACACCCTCTAATTCAGCTCATTGAGGACATTCATGCTCCTGATCATTTTTTTTAAAATCCCGCTTTTCCCAAAATTTCCAGGAAGTTCCCATTGAAATGAATGGGACATTTATCCAAATTACACAATTCCGACATTTTTCAACCGTTTTAAACCATTCCACCTTCAACACAGTCAACTCATCCTGGACATTCAAGCTATCATTTGTTCACATTCAACAAATTTCCAGGAATTCCTGTTTTTTGGTAACCTATTTCCACCCTTCTTAAGTTCGACTACTCCTTTCACATTTTTCAACCCATTTCAACCGTTCCACCGTCAGAACAGTCCTCATATTCAGGACAAAACCCAAGTTGGTTAAGGAACTGGAAAAATTCCCGGTTTTTCCAGGTTCCAAGAATTTCTCAATTAAAAACTGTTACTAATTCAACATTTGTTGACCGAAATTAAACATTTCTAACACCCTCCAATTCAGCTCATTCAGGACATTCATGCTCCTGATCATTTAAAAAAAAAATCCCGCTTCCCCAAAATTTCCAGGAAGTTCCCATTGAAATGAATGGGACATTTTTCCAAGTTGCACAATTGCCACATTTTTCAACCGATTCAAACAATTCCACCTTCAACACATTCAATTTATCCTGGAAATTCAAACAACCTTTTTTCAACAAATTTCCAGGAATTCCTTATCTCCACCGTTTTTTAGCGCGATGACTCCTTTCACATTTTCTAACCCATTTCAACCGTTCCACCGTCAAAACATTCGTCTTAGTCAGGACAAAAAAAATGTTTAAGGACTTGAACAATTCCCGGTTTTCCCAAAATTTCCAGGAAGTTCCCATTGAAATGAATGGGACATTTTTCCAAGTTGCACAATTCCCACATTTTTCAATCAATTCAAACCATTCCACCTTCAACACATTCAATTTATCCTGGAAATTCAAACAACCTTTTTTCGACAAATTTCCAGGAATTCCTTATCTCCACCGTTTTTTAGCGCGATGACACCTTTCACATTTTCCAACCCATTTCAACCGTTCCACCGTCAAAACATTCGTCTTAGTCAGGACAAAAAACCGTTTAAGGACTTGAAAAATTCCCGGTTTTCCCAAAATTCCATAATACCATTTTTGAATTAAAAAACTTACTACATCAACATTTCTTGACTGATTTAAACAATTCCAACACCAACCAAGTCAGCTCATTCAGGACATGTATGCTCCTAATCTTTTTCAAATAAATCCTGCGTTCCCCAAAATTCCCAAATTTCCAGGAAGTTCCCATCGAAATGAATGGGAAGTTTTTCCAAGTTCCACAATTCCCACATTTTTCAACCGATTCAAACCATTCTACCTTCAACACAGTCAACTCATCCTGGACATTCAAACTACCATGTTTACACATTCAACAAATTTCCAGGAATTCCCATGTTTTGGTAACCTATTTCCACCCTTCTTAAGTTTGACTACTCCTTTCACATTTTTCAACCCATTTCAACCGTTCCACCGTCAAAACAGTCCTCATATTCAGGACAAAACCCAAGTTGGTTAAGGAACTGGAAAAATTCCCGGTTTTTCCAGGTTCCAGGAATTTCTCAATTAAAAACTGTTACTAATTCAACATTTGTTGACCGATTTAAACATTTCTAACACCCTCTAATTCAGCTCATTCAGGACATTCATGCTCCTGATCATTTAAAAAAAAAATCCCGCTTTCCCAAAATTTCCAGGAAGTTCCCATTGAAATGAATGGGTCATTTTTCCAAGTTCCACAATTCCCACATTTTTCAACCGATTCAAACCATTTCACCTTCAACACATTCAATTCATCCTGGAAATTCAAACAACCTTTTTTCAACAAATTTCCAGGAATTCCTTATCTCCACCATTTTTTAGATGACTCCTTTCACATTTTCTAACCCATTTCAACCGTTCCACCGTCAAAACATTCGTCTTAGTCAGGACAAAAAAAACGTTTAAGGACTTGAAAAATTCCCGGTTTTCCAAAAATGTCCAGGAAGTTCCCATTGAAATGAATGGGACATTTTTCCAAGTTGCACAATTGCCACATTTTTCAACAAATTCAAACCATTCCACCTTCAACACATTCAATTTATCCTGGAAATTCAAACAACATTTTTTCAACAAATTTCCAGGAATTCCTTATCTCCAACGTTTTTTAGATGACTCCTTTCACATTTTCTAACCCATTTCAACCGTTCCACCGTAAAAACATTCGTCTTAGTCAGGACAAAAAACCGTTTAAGGACTTGAAAAATTCCCGGTTTTCCCAAAATTTCCAGGAAGTTCCCATTTAAATGAATGGGACATTTTTCCAAGTTCCACAAATCCCACATTTTTCAACCGATTCAAACCATTCCACCTTCAACACATTCAATTTATCCTGGAAATTCAAACAACCTTTTTTCAAAAAATTTCCAGGAATTCCTTATCTCCACCATTTTTTAGCGCGATGACTCCTTTCACATTTTCCAACCCATTTTCAACCGTTCCACCGTCAAAACATTCGTCTTAGTCAGGACAAAAAAACGTTTAAGGACTTGAACAATTTCTGGTTTTCCCAAAATTCCATAATACCATTTTTGAATTAAAAAACTTACTACATCAACATTTCTTGACTGATTTAAACAATTCCAACACCAACCAAGTCAGCTCATTCAGGACATGTATGCTCCTAATCTTTTTCAAATAAATCCCGTGTTCCCCAAAATTCCCAAATTTCCAGGAAGTTCCCATCGAAATGAATGGGACATTTTTCCAAGTTCCACAATTCCTACATTTTTCAACCGATTCAAACCATTCCACCTTCAACACAGTCAACTCATCCTGGACATTAAAACTATCATTTGTTCACATTCAACACATTTCCAGGAATTCCCGTTTTTTGGTAACCTATTTCCACCCTTCTTAAGTTCGACTACTCCTTTCACATTTTTCAACCCATTTCAACCGTTCCCCTGTCAAAACAGTCCTCATATTCAGGAAAAAACCCTAGTTGGTTAAGGAACTAGAAAAATTCCCGGTTTTTCCAGGTTCCAGGAATTTCTCAATTAAAAACTGTTACTAATTCAACATTTGTTGACCGATTTAAACATTTCTAACGCCCTCTAATTCAGCTCATTCAGGACATTCATGCTCCTGATCATTTTTTAAAAAAATCCCGCTTTCCCAAAATTTCCAGGAAGTTCCCATTGAAATGAATGGGACATTTTTCCAAGTTCCAAAATTCCCACATTTTTCAACCGATTCAAACCATTCTACCTTCAACACAGTCAACTCATCCTGGACATTCAAACTATCATTTGTTCACATTCAACACATTTCCAGGAATTCCCATTTTTTTGTAACCTATTTCCACCCTTCTTAAGTTCGACTACTCCTTTCACATTTTTCAACCCATTTCAACCGTTCCACCGTCAAAACAGTCCTCATATTCAGGAAAAAACCCAAGTTGGTTAAGGAACTGGAAAAATTCCCGGTTTTTCCACGTTCCAGGAATTTCTCAATTAAAAACTGTTTCTAATTCAACATTTGTAAACCGATTTAAACATTTCTAACACCCTCCAATTCAGCTCATTCAGGACATTCATGCTCCTGATCATTTTTTTAAAAATCACGCTTTTCCCAAAATTTCCAGGAAGTTCCCTTTGAAATGAATGGGACATTTTTCCAAGTTCCACAATTCCCACATTTTTCAACCGATTCAAACCATTCCACCTTCAACACATTCAATTTATCCTGGAAATTCAAACAACCTTTTTTCCACGTTCAACACATTTCCAGGAATTCCTTATCTCCACCCTTTTTTAGCGCGATGACTCCTTTCACATTTTCCAACCCATTTCAACCGTTCCACCGTCAAAACATTCCTCTTAGTCAAGGACAAAAAAACGTTTAAGGACTTGAAAAATTCCCGGTTTTCCCAAAATTCCATAATACCATTTTTCAATTAAAAAACTTACTACATCAACATTTCTTGACTGATTTAAACAATTCCAACACCAACCAAGTCAGCTCATTCAGGACATGTATGCTCCTAATCTTTTTGAAATAAATCCAGCGTTCCCCAAAATTCCCAAATTTCCAGGAAGTTCCCATCGAAATGAATGGGACATTTTTCCAAGTTGCACAATTGCCACATTTTTCAAGCTATTCAAACCATTCCAACATCAACACATTCCACTCATCCTGGACATTCAAACTAACACTTTCCCAAGTTCCAAACCAAATTCCGGTTTTCCTGGAAATTCAAACCCTTCAACATTCAAACCATTCCAACATTCAAACTATTCTTACATTCATACTACATTCTGTCAGCATTTCACTTCAACTTCAGCTTTGGAGCCTTCACACCTCATCTAGTTGTTATTATTATTAACATGTGAAGAACATTCTATTCTGTCACGTCGGGCACGGACGTTCTTTTGTCGGTTAGCGCCGCCTAAAAACTGCCATCTCTTCTCTGTGGGGGATCTTTTGGGACTTTTTCTTGCCATTGAAGAGCTTTGACACTGTGGGCTTTTTTTGCATTGTGGAGGCACAAGACGGCCGGGTGGTCGGTGGGTTGGGAGGGGGGGGTGCACAAAGGGGATAGTCCCCTCTGGTTAGCACTCGGCTTTGTATGTGTGTGTGTGTGTGTGTGTGTGTGTGTGTGTGTGTGTGTGTGTGTGTGTGTGTGTGTGTGTGTGTGTGTGTTGTACAGTGAGTCACGTCAGTTTGTTCTGTTTCGGCCTCTGGTTTCACTTCCTTTTACTCTTGCAACACTTAAAAAGTGCATGCTGGTAACCTCGTACACCATTAAAAAAAATAAAAATACACTCACCTAAAATGTTGAATCCGGTAAATGATTGACGCATTTCACGCTTAAAAAGTCGACTTTCGTGTTTTCATTCATCGAGCTGCCATCGTTAAACGTACTTTCAAGTTCAAGGAACAGCGCCATAGAAGGGGTACGGCTGTGGAATCAGCTAAAAATATTAGCGCGCTAATGTTAGCATGCTAACAGTTGGCATGTGTCAGGTACCAAGTTAAATGACTTTTGGGTAAACGGATTCAAAATTCGCAAAAAAAAGGTCAAACTAGCTTTAAAAATTAGCATTCTACTGTTAGCATGCTAACAGTTAGCATGTGTCAGGTACCAAGTTCTATGACTCCAAGGTGTACGCCTGCAAAATTATCTACGAAAAGGTCAAACTAGCTTAAAAAGTTAGCATTCTAATGTTAGCATGCTAACAGTTAGCGTGTGTCAGGTACCACGTTCTATGACTCTAAAGTGTACGCCTATGAAATTAGCTAAAAAAAGGTCAAAATAGTTTAAAAATGTAGCATTCTAATGTTAGCCTGCTAACAGTTAGCGTGTCTCAGGTACCAAGTTCTATGACTCCGAGGTGTACGCCTGCGAAATTATCTACAAAAAGGTCAAACTAGCTTAAAAAGTTAGCATTCTACTGTTAGCATGCTAACAGTTAGCATGTGTCAGGTACCACGTTCTATGACTCCGAGGTGTACGCCTGCGAAATTAGCTACAAAAAGGTCAAATTAGTTTAAAAAGTTAGCATTCTACTGTTAGCATGCTAACAGTCAGCGTGTGTCAGGTACCACGTTCTATGACTCCAAGGTGTACGCCTGCGAAATTAGCTACAAAAAGGTCAAATTAGTTTAAAAATGTAGCATTCTAATGTTAGCATGCTAACAGTTAGCGTGTGTCACGTACCACGTTCTATGACTCTGAGGTGTACAGCTGTAAAGCTGGCTGAAATATGTCAAATGCATGCTAGCATGTTAATGTTAGCATGCTACATATATGACATTTATTACATTGTTGTATGTGATATATGACATCTATTACATTGTTGTATGTGATACATAATAATAATAATAATGGATTAGATTTATATAGCGCTTTTCTAGACACTCAAAGCGCTTCACAGAGAAGTGAGAACCCATCATTCATTTTTACAACTCATTCATTCATCATTCATTCTCCGATGTGAGCGGCACCGGGGGCAAGGGTGAAGTGTCCTGCCCAAGGACACAACGGCAGCGATTTTTGGATGGTAAGAGGCGGGGAGCGAACCTGCAACCCTCAGGTTTCTGGCAAGGCCGCTCTAACCACTACGCCATGACATCTATTACATTGTTGTATGTGATACATGACATCTATTACATTGTTGTATGTGATATATGATATCTATTACATTGTTGTATGTGATATATGACATCTATTACAGTGTTGTATGTGATATATGACATCTATTACAGTGTTGTATGTGATATATGACATCTATTACATTGTTGTATGTGATATATAACATCTATTACATTGTTGTATGTGATATATGACATCTATTACATTGTTGTATGTGATACATGACATCAATTACATTGTTGTATGTGATATATGACATCTATTACATTGTTGTATGTGATATATGACATCTATTACAGTGTTGTATGTGATATATGACATCTATTACATTGTTGTATGTGATATGTAACATCTATTACATTGTTGTATGTGATATATGACATCTATTACATTGTTGTATGTGATATATGACATCTATTACATTGTTGTATGTGATATATGACATCTATTACAGTGTTGTATGTGATATATGACATCTATTACATTGTTGTATGTGATATATAACATCTATTACATTGTTGTATGTGATATATGACATCTATTACATTGTTGTATGTGATATATGACATCTATTACATTGTTCTATGTGATATATGACATCTATTACGTTGTTGTATGTGATACATGACATCTATTACGTTGTTGTATGTGATATATGACATCTATTACATTGTTGTATGTGATATATGACATCTATTACATTGTTGTATGTGATATATGACATCTATTACGTTGTTGTATGTGATACATACGTTGTTGTATGTGATATATGACATCTATTACAGTGTTGTATGTGATATATGACATCTATTACATTGTTGTATGTGATATATGACATCTATTACATTGTTGTATGTGATATATGACATCTATTACATTGTTGTATGTGATACATGACATCTATTACATTGTTGTATGTGATATATGACATCTATTAAATTGTTGTATGTGATATATGACATCTATTACATTGTTGTATGTGATATATGACATCGATTACATTGTTGTATGTCATATATGACATCTATTACATTGTTGTATGTGATATATGACATATATTACATTGTTGTATGTGATATATGACATGTATTACATTGTTGTATGTGATATATGACATCTATTACATTGTTGTATGTGATATATGACATCTATTACATTGTTGTATGTGATATATGACATCTATTACATTGTTGTATGTGATATATGACATCCATTACATTGTTGTATGTGATACATGACATCTATTACATTGTTGTATGTGATACATGACATCTATTACATTGTTGTATGTGATATATGACATCTATTACATTGTTGTATGTGATACATGACATCTATTACATTGTTGTATGTGATATATGACATCTATTACATTGTTGTATGTGATACATGGCATATATTACATTGTTGTATGTGATACATGACATCTATTACATTGTTGTATGTGATATATGACATCTATTACATTGTTGTATGTGATATATGACATCTATTACATTGTTGTATGTGATATATGACATCTATTACGTTGTTGTATGTGATATATGACATCTATTACATTGTTGTATGTGATATATGACATCTATTACAGTGTTGTATGTGATATATGACATCTATTACATTGTTGTATGTGATATGTAACATCTATTACATTGTTGTATGTGATATATGACATCTATTACATTGTTGTATGTGATATATGACATCTATTACATTGTTGTATGTGATATATGACATCTATTACAGTGTTGTATGTGATATATGACATCTATTACATTGTTGTATGTGATATATAACATCTATTACATTGTTGTATGTGATATATGACATCTATTACATTGTTGTATGTGATATATGACATCTATTACATTGTTGTATGTGATATATGACATCTATTACGTTGTTGTATGTGATACATGACATCTATTACGTTGTTGTATGTGATATATGACATCTATTACATTGTTGTATGTGATATATGACATCTATTACATTGTTGTATGTGATATATGACATCTATTACGTTGTTGTATGTGATACATACGTTGTTGTATGTGATATATGACATATATTACAGTGTTGTATGTGATATATGACATCTATTACATTGTTGTATGTGATATATGACATCTATTACATTGTTGTATGTGATATATGACATCTATTACATTGTTGTATGTGATACATGACATCTATTACATTGTTGTATGTGATATATGACATCTATTAAATTGTTGTATGTGATATATGACATCTATTACATTGTTGTATGTGATATATGACATCGATTACATTGTTGTATGTCATATATGACATCTATTACATTGTTGTATGTGATATATGACATATATTACATTGTTGTATGTGATATATGACATGTATTACATTGTTGTATGTGATATATGACATCTATTACATTGTTGTATGTGATATATGACATCTATTACATTGTTGTATGTGATATACGACATCTATTACATTGTTGTATGTGATATATGACATCCATTACATTGTTGTATGTGATACATGACATCTATTACATTGTTGTATGTGATACATGACATCTATTACATTGTTGTATGTGATATATGACATCTATTACATTGTTGTATGTGATACATGACATCTATTACATTGTTGTATGTGATATATGACATCTATTACATTGTTGTATGTGATACATGGCATATATTACATTGTTGTATGTGATACATGACATCTATTACATTGTTGTATGTGATATATGACATCTATTACATTGTTGTATGTGATATATGACATCTATTACATTGTTGTATGTGATATATGACATCTATTACGTTGTTGTATGTGATATATGACATCTATTACATTGTTGAATGTGATACATGACATATATTACATTGTTGTATGTGATATATGACATCTATTACATTGTTGTATGTGATACATGACATCTATTACATTGTTGTATGTGATATATGACATCTATTACATTGTTGTATGTGATATATGACATCAATTAAAGTCGTAGTTTTGGATATTTTACAAGGTTCAGCAAGTCGAATGATGCGGACACGTTTGTTACTGGATACTCTCTAATATGCACCAGGAGACTTTGCATGTGTAAGTAATACACAACGTTCATGATTTGATGCTTGTTTATTTGGACCAATGTGCTGTTTCACACAATTAGTAGTCATAGTTTTTGGATATTTGAGGAGGTTCAGGGAGTAAAAGTTGTATTTTTGGGCGGGCTGATGTGTACTTTGGAGAACTCCTGAGTGGGTTTGAAGGCCTTGTTAAAGACACTGGACATAACTTTTGCCTGGAGCTGCCACTTTCCACCAATGATACTTCCAAACTTTATGGCTTTTCCCACAAATGTAGCATATAAAAAAAGAAGGAGAGGGGATGTTGAGCAAGGCTCTTGGACGCTTTTCCAGCGGAGGCTCGCGGCCAGAGGAACGCCCCTCGCCTCCCAGGAGGACGTCCAGCTGGAAGTCATTGAGGGTGGGCTTGGAGAGCGGGGGATGATGCTCGGTCCTCCTGGTCCTGGACCCACCAGAACCAAGCACAGAGGAGAAGAAGCCATCATCAATAATGATCGCTTCCAACATTTTCTTGCGGGTAGTAAAATATGGAAAGTAAATATTGAATGTTAAATATTAGAGGTTTTGTAAGTGTCTTTCCAGTATAGTAACATGGCGGATTCATCATTATTTAAAATATAACAATCATAATATTTTTTTTATTGAGGTAAAATGGCTGATGAGTCATGATTTAAAAAAATATATAATATTTTTTTAAATAATAAATATTATTTTTAAATGTCTTTCAAGTAAAATGCTAAAAAAATCCAGATGTTTTTGTTGTAAAACATTTAAGTGTATTCAAGGTAACATGGCTAATGAATCATGATTTTTTTTTTTTATATATTATATTTTTTTCAAGTGTCTTTCCAGTAACATGGCTGATGAATCATGATTTTTTTCTAAATATATAATATTTTTTTTAATAATAAATATTATTTTTAAATGTCTTTCAAGTAAAATGCTAAAAAGTCCAGATTTTTTTGTTTTAAAACATTTAAGTGTATTCAAGGTAACATGGCTAATGAATCACGATTTTTTTTTTTATATATTATATTTTTTTTAAGTGTCTTTCCAGTAACATGGCTGATGAATCATGATTTTTTTTCTAAATATATAATATTTTTTTAAATAATAAATATTATTTTTAAATGTCTTTCAAGTAAAATGCTAAAAATTCCAGATGTTTTTGTTTTAAAACATTTAAGTGTATTCAAGGTAACATGGCTAATGAATCATGATTTTTTTTTTATATTATATTTTTTAAGTGTCTTTCCAGTAACATGGCTGATGAATCATGATTTTTTTTTAAATATATAATATTTTTTTAAATAATAAATATTATTTTTAAATGTCTTTCAGGTAAAATGCTTAAAAATCCAGATGTTTTGGTTTTAAAACATTTAAGTGTATTCAAGGTAACATGGCTAATGAATCATGATTTTTTTTTTTTTATATATTATATTTTTTTCAAGTGTCTTTCCAGTAACATGGCTGATGAATCATGATTTTTTTTCTAAATATATAATATTTTTTTAAATAATAAATATTATTTTTAAATGTCTTTCAAGTAAAATGCTAAAAATTCCAGATGTTTTTGTTTTAAAACATTTAAGTGTATTCAAGGTAACATGGCTAATGAATCATGATTTTTTTTTTTTTATATTATATTTTTTAAGTGTCTTTCCAGTAACATGGCTGATGAATCATGATTTTTTTTAAATATATAATATTTTTTTTAATAATAAATATTATTTTTAAATGTCTTTCAAGTAAAATGCTAAAAAGTCCAGATTTTTTTGTTTTAAAACATTTAAGTGTATTCAAGGTAACATGGCTAATGAATCATGATTTTTTTTTTTTATATATTATATTTTTTTCAAGTGTCTTTCCAGTAACATGGCTGATGCATCATGATTTTTTTTTAAATATATAATATTATTTTAAATAATAAATATTATTTTTAAATGTCTTTCAAGTAAAATGCTAAAAAATCCAGATGTTTTTGTTTTAAAACATTTAGGTGTATTCAAGGTAACATGGCTAATGAACCATGATTTTTTTTTGTATATTATATTTTTTTTAAGTGTCTTTCCAGTAACATGGCTGATGAATCATGATTTTTTTTTTAAATATATAATATTTTTTTAAATAATAAATATTATTTTTAAATGTCTTTCAAGTAAAATGCTAAAAAGTCCAGATTTTTTTGTTTTAAAACATTTAAGTGTATTCAAGGTAACATGGCTAATGAATCATGATTTTTTTTTTATATATATTATATTTTTTTCAAGTGTCTTTCCAGTAACATGGCTGATGAATCATGATTTTTTTTTAAATATATAATATTTTTTTAAATAATAAATATTATTTTTAAATGTCTTTCAAGTAAAATGCTAAAAAATCCAGATTTTTTTGTTTTAAAACATTTAAGTGTATTCAAGGTAACATGGCTAATGAACCATGAATTTTTTTTTATATTATATATTTTTTTAGTGTCTTTCCAGTAACATGGCTGATGAATCATGATTTTTTGTTAAATATATAATATTTTTTTAAATAATAAATATTATTTTTAAATGTCTTTCAAGTAAAATGCTAAAAAAATCCAGATGTTTTTGTTTTAAAACATTTAAGTGTATTCAAGGTAACATGGCTAATGAATCATGATTTTTTTTTTATATATATTATATTTTTTTCAAGTGTCTTTCCAGTAGCATGGCTGATGAATCATGATTTTTTTTTAAATATATAATATTTTTTTAAATAATAAATATTATTTTTAAATTTCTTTCAAGTAAAATGCTAAAAAAAAATCCAGATGTTTTTGTTTTAAAAAATTTAAGTGTATTCAAGGTAACATGGCTAATGAACCATGATTTTTTTTTTTGTATATATTATATTTTTTTGAAGTGTCTTTCCAGTAACATGGCTGATGAATCATTATTTAAAAGACATTATTAAGAAATATTTGTTATTAGGTGTATTTCAAGTAAAATGGCTACTAAATCATGATTTTAAAAAAATATATATATATTTTAAATTTTTTATTTAAGTGTCTTTCAGGTAACATGGCTTATTAATCACAATTTGTTTTAATTAATTAATTTATTTTAAGTGGCTTTCAGGTAACATGTCTAATAAATCCTGATTGTCTTTTAAACATTGAAATGTATTTCATGTAAAATGGCTGATTAATTATGATTTTAAAAAATAATAGTATTTTTCATGTCTTTCACGTAAGATGGCTGATGAATCATGATTTTTGATTTTTTTTAAATAAGTGTATACTTTTAGGTAACATAGCTAATGAATGATGCATGATTTGAAAACAAAAATACATTTAAGTGTTTTTCAAGTAACATGGCTAATGAATCATGATTTTGTTTAAGTTATAATATTTTTTTAAATTTTTTTTTTTTTTTTTAAATGTCATTCAGGTAAAATGCTAATGAATGCTGATTTTTTTAAGAGTGTATTTTCAGGTAAAATTGCTGATGAATCATGATTAAAAAAACAAAACATTTAAGTGTCTCTCAGGTAGTAACATGACTTATTAATCACAATTTAAAAAAAAAAATTTATTTAATTTTTTTTAAAGTGGCTTTCAGGTAACATGGCTGATGAATCCTGATTATAAATAAATACACATTTTAGTGTCTTTCAGGTAACATGGCTGATTAATTATAATTTAAAAAAAATAATAGTATTTTGCATGTCTTTCAGGTAAGATGGCTGAATGTTTTTTTGGGTTGTTTTTTTTTAAATAAGTGTATTTTCAGGTAACATAGCTAATGATTCATCATTTAAAAAAAAAAAACCATTTAAGTGTCTTTCAAGTAACATTGCTAATGAATCATGATTTTTTTTTTATGTCTTTCAGGTAAAATTCTAATGAATCCTTATTTTAAAAAAGTGTGTTTTCAGGTAACATGGCTAATGAATCATGATTTTTTTTAAAACAATGAAGTGTAATTCTGGTAACATGGCTGATAAATCATGATTTAAAAAAAACAAAACATTTAAGTGTATTTCAGGTAACATTGCTGATTAATTGTACCGAATATGTACTTCACTGTGCAACCTACTAATAAAAGTCTCAATCAGTCTCAATTATGATTTAAAAAATAACAGTATTTTTCATGTATTTCAGGTAAGATGGCTGATAAATCATGATTTGATTTTATGTTTTAAATAAGTGTATTTAAAGGTAACATAGCTAATGATTCATGATTTGAAAAAACAAATAAATGTCTTTCAAGTAACATGGCTAATGAACCATAATTTAAAAAAAACATTTTTTTTGTTTTTTTTTAATGTCTTTCAAGTAAAATTGTAATGAATCCAGATTTTTTTAAGTATATATATATATATTTTTTATTTTTATTTTTTATTTATTTATTTATTTATTTATTTATTTATTTATTTGTTGTTGTTTTTAAGTGGCTTTCAGGTAAAATGTCTAATGAATCCAGATTTTTTTAAAGTATATATATATATTTTTTTTTTATTAGTATTATTTTTTTTTGTAATTAATTTTTGTTAATTTTTTTATTGTATTTATTTATTTATTTATTTGTATTTTTTTTATTTTTTGAAATTTTTTTATTTTTTTGTTTTTTTATTATTATTATTTCTAAATAAGTAACATGGTTGAAGATAAATGATTTAAAACAAATATGTTTCTTAAAGTGTCTTTCATGTAACATGGCTGATGAATCATGATTAAAAAAAACATGTTGTTTTTTTTAAGTGGTTTTCAGGTAAAATGTCTAATGAATCCAGATTTTTTAAAGTATATGTATTTTTTTTTTTTACATTTTTTTATTTATTTAATTTTTTTTTTTAAATTGTATTTATTTATTTGTATTTTTTATTTTTTTATTAATTTTTTTAAATTTTTTTAAAATGTTTTTATTTTTATTATTATTATTTCTAAATAAGTAACATGGCTGAAGATAAATGATTTACAACATATATATTTCTTCAAGTGTCTTTCATGTAACATGGCTGATGAATCATGATTTTTATTTGAAATCATGAATCATCGAGCAAGTTTCCCGAAAGACACTTAAAGTAAAAAATAAAAATAAATGATATATACTAAGATTTTTTCAAGCTGCATTTGTGAAGTCATGCATTGTTTTATGACTCTGCAGAGTGTTTGGAATAGTTTTTAGTCAGTTCCTCGGCAACACGCGGCAGAGAGTGCTTCATTGTCTTTGGAGGAGGAAAACAAAAGCCAGACGTGTGCTGGCCGCCCTAAAAACAAAAACATGACAATTATTCAACAGCATAAACAAAAAGTATGACATCACACTTATGTAAAAGCACGTCTCATTATCACCATTTTTTTTTGGAAGTTTTGTGCACTTAGCATGTGAACAGATGCTTTCAATTTGAGTACACAAACACGACACGCAAAGTTGATGTTCGCTGTAAAGTTGAATTATTGATGGAAATGTGACAACAACTTTCAAACACGCTGATTTTCTACATGAAATATTGACGTTTGGCTCTTTGTAATCATCTTCATGTTTCTGTGCTTATCATACAGGATTGGCTATTTTAGCATAGCATAACATAGCATAGCATAGCATAGCATAACATAACATAGCATAGTATAACATAACATAACTTAGCATAGCATAGCATAGCATAGAATAGCATAGCATAACATAATATAGCATAGCATGACATAGAATAGCATAACATAGCATAGTATAGCATGACATAGCATGACATAGAATAGCATAACATAGCATAGCATAGCATGACATACCATAACATAGAATAATATAACATAACATAGCATAGCATAGCATAGCATAGAATAGCATACCATAATATAGCATAGCATGATATAGAATGGCATAACATAGCATAGCATAGCATAGCATGACATCGCATAACATAGCATAACATAGCATAGCATAACATAGCATAGCATAGCATGACATAGCATGACATAGAATAGCATAACATAGCATAGCATAGCATGACATACCATAACGTAGAATAATATAACATAACATAGCATAGCATAGCATAGCATAGAATAGCATCCCATAATATAGCATAGCATGACATAGAATAGCATAACATAGCATAGCATGACATAGCATAACATAGCATAACATAGCATAGCATAATATAGCATAGCATAGCATGTTATAGCATGACATAGAATAGCATAACATAGCATAGCATAGCATGACATACCATAACATAGATTAGTATAACATAACATAGCATAGCATAGCATAGCATAGAATAGCATACCATAATATAGCATAACATGACATAGAATAGCATAACATAGCATAGCATAGCATGACATAGCATAGCATAACATAGCATAGCATAACATAGCATAGCATAACATAGCATAGCATGACATATCATATCATATTGTAGCATAACAGAATAGCATAACATAGCATAGCATAGCATAACATAGCATAGCATGACATAGCATAACATAGAATAGCAAAACATAGCATAGCATAGCATAACATACCATAGCACAGCATGATATAGCATAACATAGAATAGCCTAACATAGCATAACATAGCATAGCATGACATAACATAGCAAAGCATAGCATTACATAGCATAGCATATAATAATATAACATAGCATAACATAGCATAGCATAACATAGCATAGCATGACATATCATATCATATTGTAGCATAACAGAATAGCATAACATAGCATAGCATAGCATAACATAACATAGCATAGCATAGCATGACATAGCATTACATAGAATAGCAAAACATAACATAGCATAGCATAGCATAACATAGCATAGCATGATATAGCATAACATAGAATAGCCTAACATAGCATAGCATGACATAACATAGCATAGCATGACATAACATAGCAAAGCATAGCATTACATAGCATAACATAGAATAGTATAACATAGCATAGCATAGCAAGACATAGCATAACATAGCACATAAAATGCTGTAGTTGGTCACATTAAAATAACACGGAAGGCCATGTTAAACTGACGTGGAAGGTCACTTCAAATGAAACGGCGGGCCACATAAATGATGTGGTTGGTCACGTTAAAATGACATGGAAGGTCATGTTAAATGATATGGTGGGCCACATAAAATGAAGTGGCTGGTCACGTTAAAATGATACGGAAGGCAATGTTAAACTGACGTGGAAGGCCACTTTAAATGATATGGCGGGCCACATAAAATGAAGTGGCTTGTCACATTAAAATGACACGGAAGGCCATGTTAAACTGACGTGGAAGGCCACTTTAAATGATATGGCGGGCCACATAAAATGAAGTGGCTTGTCACATTAAAATGACACGGAAGGCCATGTTAAACTGATGTGGAAGGCCACTTTAAATGATATGGCGGGCCACATAAAAAATTATGTGGTTGGTCACGTTAAAATGACATGGAAGGCTATTTTAAACTGACATGGAGGGCCACTTTAAATGATATGGCGGGCCAAATTAGAGTTATGTGGCGGCAAGTTGTTGCTGACTCAGGAGGACTAAGTTGTTGCTGACTCAGGAGGACTAAGTTGTTGCTGACTCAGGAGGACTAAGTTGTTGCTGACTCAGGAGGACTAAGTTGTTGCTGACTCAAGAGGACTAAGTTGTTGCTGACTCAGGAAGACTAAGTTGTTGCTGACTCAGTAGGACTAAGTTGTTGCTGACTCAGGAGGACTAAGTTGTTGCTGACTCAGGAGGACTAAGTTGTTGCTGACTCAGGAAGACTAAGTTGTTGCTGACTCAGGAGGACTAAGTTGTTGCTGACTCAAGAGGACTAAGTTGTTGCTGACTCAGGAAGACTAAGTTGTTGCTGACTCAGGAGGACTAAGTTGTTGCTGACTCAGGAGGACTAAGTTGTTGCTGACTCAGGAGGACTAAGTTGTTGCTGACTCAGGAGGACTAAGTTGTTGCTGACTCAGGAGGACTAAGTTGTTGCTGACTCAGGAGGACTAAGTTGTTGCTGACTCAAGAGGACTAAGTTGTTGCTGACTCAGGAGGACTAAGTTGTTGCTGACTCAGGAGGACTAAGTTGTTGCTGACTCAGGAGGACTAAGTTGTTGCTGACTCAGGAGGACTAAGTTGTTGCTGACTCAGGAGGACTAAGTTGTTGCTGACTCAGGAGGACTAAGTTGTTGCTGACTCAGGAGGACTAAGTTGTTGCTGACTCAGGAGGACTAAGTTGTTCCTCCAGACGTGTTCTGGGGGAGATGAAGCCAGGATGTGAAGGTTGGAGAAATGTCATCCTTCATGGGGGAATAACCCAAAATAAACCCTCTCTTCTCCCATATCAGCTCTTGTATAAACAAGATAGGCCCAGTGCATTCTGGGAATCAGCCAGGAAACATCAGCCAATGACTCTTGGCAGGCTGGAGGATCTCTGGAGGATCTCTGGGGGCTCTCTGGAGGATCTCTGGAGGCTCTCTGGAGGTTCTCTGGAGGCTCTCTGGAGGATCTCTGGAGGATGACTGGAGGATCTTTGGGGGATCTTTGGAGGCTCTCTGGAGGATGACTGGAGGATCTCTGGAGGATGACTGGAGGATCTCTGGAGGCTCTCTGGAGGATCTCTGGAGGATCTCTGGAGGATATCTGGAGTATCTCTGGAGGATATCTGGAGTATCTCTGGAGGATCTCTGGAGGATATCTGGAGGATTTCTGGAGGCTCTCTGGAGGATCACTGGAGGATCTCTAGAGGATCTCTGGAGGATGACTGGAGGATCTCTGGAGGATCTCTGGAGGATCTCTGGAGGATCTCTGGAGGATCTCTGGAGGCCAGCTTGTGCGCTGGAATTCATAAATAAATCACTTTTTTCAGGGAGGATCATGTGTCCACTCGGCCAGCTCCCCTTCAAAATAAAGTGCACGAATAGCCTTCAAGCGCCGCCGCAGGATATGATTCCCACATGTTGCTACAAGCATTATTTTCAGAGCATCAGCAAAGGAGCAGGGGCCCTTTGGGGGCCAAATGTTGCTCAACCTAACTTGTTGTTAATGTGGCCCTCTACATCATTTTAATGTAGTCCACCATATAATTTAATGTGGCCCTCCACATCATTTTAATGTGGTCCGCCAAATCAATTTAAGTGTGGCCCTCCACATCATTTTAAGTGGTCCACCAAATCCACATTATTTGATGTGGTGCAACACATCATTTAAATGTGGCCCTGCACATAATTTTAATGTGACCCATCACATCATTTTATTGTGGCCCTCCACATAATTTGAACTTGACCCACCACATAATTTAACACATAAGTTGAATGTGGCCCTCCACATCATTTAATGTGGTGCAACACGTCATTTAAAAGTGGCCCTCCACATCATTTTAATGTAACCCATCACATCCTTTTAAATTGGCCCTCCACATAATTTTAACTTGACCCACCATATCATTAGTGTGGCCCTCCACATCATTTTAAAGTGGTCCGCTAAATAAATTTTAGCGTGGTCCTCCACATCATTTAATGTGGTGGAACACTTAATTTAAATGTGGCCCTCCACATCATTTTAATGTAACCCATCACATCCTTTTAAAATGGCCCTCCACATAATTTTAACTTGACCCACCATATAATTTAATGTGGCCCTCCACATAATTTTAACTTGACCCACCATATAATTTAATGTGGCCCTCCACATCATTTTAATGTGGTCCACCAAATAAATTTTAGTGTGGCCCTCTACATCCTTTAAAGTGGTCCGCCAAATCAATTTTAGGATGGCCCTCCACATCATTTAATGAGGTGCAACACGTCATTTAAAAATTGGTCCTACACATAATTTTAACATGACCCATCACATAATTTAATCTGGCCCTCCACATAATTTTAACATGACCCACCATATAATTAATGTTGCCCTCTACATCATTTTAACTTGACCCACCATATAATTTATAATAGCCCTCCACATCATTTAATGTGGTGCAACACGTCATGTAAATGTGACCCTACACATAATTTAATGTGACCCATCACATAATTTTAAAGTGGCCCTCCACATCATTTTAATGTGGTCCGCCAAATCAATTTTAGGGCGGCCCTCCACATCATTTTAAGTGGTCCGCCACATCATTTAAAGTGGTGCAACATGTGGCCCTCCATATTATTTAATGTGGTACTGCACATCATTTAAATGTCGCCCTACAACACAATTGTATGGTGACCCATCACATCATTTTAAAGTGGCCCTCCACAACCCTTAGTGTGGCCCTCCACATCATTTTAACTGACCCACCGTATCATTTAACTTGGCCCTCCGCATCATTTTAATGTGGTCCACCAAATCCACATTATTTAATGTGGTGCAACACATAATTTAAATGTGGCCTTACACATAATTTTAATGTGACCCATCATATCCTTTTATTGTGGCCCTCCACATCATTTGAACTTGACCCACCACATAATTTAAGTGGCCTGCCACATAAGTTGAAGGTGGCCCTCCACATCATTTTAAGGTGGTCCGCCAAATCAATTTTATTGTGGCCCTCCACATGATTTAATGTGGCCCTCCACATCATTTCAACCTGACCCACCATATCATTTAACTTGGCCCTCCACATCATTTTAATGTGGTCCGCCAAATCAATTTTAGTGTGGCCCTCCACATCATTTTAATTTGTCCACCAAATCCACATTTTTTAAAGTGGTGCAACACATAATTTAAAAGTGGCCCTACACATAATTTTAATGTGACCCATCACATCATTTTATTGTGGCCCTCCACATCATTTGAACTTGACCCACCACATAATTTAAGTGGCCTGCCACATAAGATGAAGGTGGCCCTCCACATCTTTTTAAAGTGGTCCGCCAAATCAATTTTATTGTGGCCCTCCACATTATTTAACGTGGTGCAACATGTCATGTAAATGTGATAAATAAATATAATGTGGCCCTCCACATCATTTTTACCTGAACCACCATATCCCTTTAATTTGGCCCACCAGATCATTTTAACTTGACCCACCATATCCTTAAAGTGGCCCTCCACCACAATTTTTTTAATGTGGTCCGCCACATCATTTAAAGTGGTGCAACACATAATTTAAATGTCGCCCTACTACACAATTGTATGGTGACCCATCACATCATTTTAATGTGGCCCTCCACATTATTTTAACTTGACCCACCAAATCATCTTATTATATATTAATATTAAATATTATTAATAACATATTATTAATAAAATATTATTAATAAAATACAAAAAAATACAAAATAAATATCATTGTATGAATTAAATATGAAATAATAGAAAATAATAATCAATAATTGTAATGTATAATTACAATAGCATATATTATAATAAATAATTTAAATAATAATAAATAATAACACATTTAACATCATTAAAACATAACAACCTTCCTGAACCTGACTGGGAGTCACTGCACTGTACACCATTACATTTCCACCAGTGATGGAGCAGGAAGGGGCTCGAATGAGTTTGTGGTGAACTGCCATTCATTCATTCACGTTTGACATGCACTCCTTCACACAAGCCTTAGAGCCATGCTT
Organism: Entelurus aequoreus; assembly: GCF_033978785.1. NCBI lineage: Eukaryota > Metazoa > Chordata > Actinopteri > Syngnathiformes > Syngnathidae > Entelurus > Entelurus aequoreus. The sequence goes on along the minus strand of NC_084733.1, from coordinate 4,431,088 downwards.
ACTCATCTACTTCCTGCCGCGTCTCGCCAAGCGTGCAGACGCACAATCGCTGCTTCATTGAAATTGTGGGCGAGGGCGAGGACGAGGGCGAGGGCGAGGGCGAGGCATGGATCTTTGATGTGGCACAGAACATTTAGTTCTCCAGCAGGTGCTTTCCTCAGTTCTAAAACAAGAAAGGCTCACTAACCGCACCATGGGGTCCACCTACACCATGTACAGTACAGTGGAACCTCAGCATTGCAGGTGCATTGTGGGAGTAACATGCATTCAAAGTGGCACAAACATCAAGTGGTAAACATGTCAGGATTACCATAAATATGAATTTGGAAAATCTACAAATGAATCAAACCAATCCACTTTATTTGTGTAGCACATTTAAACAACAACGATGTTTCCAAAGTGCTGCACAACAACATTAAAAACTAGAGATGTCC
>NC_084733.1:4413154-4425654 GCF_033978785.1 Entelurus aequoreus | reverse complement strand
GCTTTAATATTTATAGTTACATTTTAGTATCATACTTTATTTATATTATTTTTATTCAAAATAAAAATATTAACTAAATATTTGTATGGTTTTAATATTTATTGTTACATTTTAGTATCATACTTATGTAAAAAGGACAAATTATATGAAAGCAAAGCTCATAACCACATGCTGCCTGGGTGTCTACAGGAGAGGTTTAAACCCAGAGAGAATCCCTATGACCTCAGAGGTTCAGCTGTCTTCCAGAAAGCTAAGATAAGAACAAGCTTAAAAAGTAGATGTGTTTCTGTCAGGGGGGTTCAACTGTGGAACAGCTTGGATGATTCCTTAAAATGTTCCAGTTCTATTTACACATTTAAAAAACACTTTAAGACCAATGTCTTGAAAAAATATATCACTCTAGAATCAACACAGTAGTTAATACTATGATCAATGTTAATTCAAATACTAAATGTGGGTTATAAATAATAATGGAAGTACAATTGTTTGTATATAGTATATAAATTGGTACAAAGGTTTAACATGTCTACAAGGATATTTCACATGCCTTTACTGTGTATATAATTGAACTGTGTTTATGTTATGTATAATGTGTATTTATAATATGTTGTACAATGGACATTCAATAATTTTCTGAAGTTTATTTTGTACTTGACATTGTTTATAGGGTTAGGCGCAATAAGTGTTCAACTTCAGCCTAAACCCTTTCGGTCTGCAACATTTTCATTTTCAATTTAAGAATGTACAACTGTTTGTTTATTTTGTTGACGATTGACCGAAGAATAATAAACTTGAAACTTGAACTACTTTATTTATATTATTTTTATTCAATATAAAAATATTACCTAAATATGTGTATGGTTTTAATATTTATTGATCAATTTTAGTATCATAATTTATTTGTCTATTTTTTATTGAATATAAAAATATTACCTAAATATTTGTATGGTTTTAATATTTCTTGTAAAATTTTAGTATCATATTTTAATTGTAATATTTTTTTAAAATATAAAAATATTACCTAAATATGTGTATGGTTGTATTATTTATGGTTACATTTTAGAATCATAATTTATTTATATTTTTTGTATTTGATACATAATTATTACCTAAATATTTGTATGATTTTAATATTTATTTTAAAATGTATTACCATAATTTGTTACTATCATTTACATTTAATACAACTTAATTGTTTTATTTGATTGGATACAAAAATACAACCTAAATAACTGTATGGTTGTATTATTTATTGTAAAATGTTACTATAGCAATTTATTTGTATTATTTTTATTGGATATCCAAATATTACCTAAATATTTGTATGGTTTTAATGTTTATTGTTAAATTTGAGTCTTATAATTTATTTGTATTATTTTTATTGGATATACAAATATGACCTAAATGTTTGTATGGTTCTAATATTTATTGTTAAATATGTATTTGTATTAATTGTATTGGATACAAAATGATGACCTATATATTTGTATGTTTTTAATATTTATTGTTAACTTTTAATATCATCATTCATTTATATTATTTTTATTCAATATAAGAATATTTCCTAAATATTTGTATGGTTTTATTCTTTACTGTTACATTTTAATAACATAATTTATTTATATAATTTGTATTCAATATAAAAATATTACATAAATATTTGTATGGTTTTAATATTTATTCCTACATTTTATTATCATAATTTATTCATATTATTTGTATTAAATGTAAAAATATTACCTAAATATGTGTATGGTTTTAATATCTATTGTTAAGTTTTACTATCATAATTTATTTTCATTATTTGTATTAAATATAAAAATATTACCTAAATATGTTTATGGTTTTAATATTTATTGTTAAGTTTTCTATCATAATTTATTTTCATTATTTGTATTCAATATAAAAATATTACCTAAATATGTTTCTGGGTTTAATATTTATTGTTAAGTTTTCTATCATAATTTATTTTCATTATTTGTATTCAATATAAAAATATTACCTAAATATTTGTATGGTTTTTAATATTTATTGTTAACTTTTATTATCATAATTTATTTCTATTATTTCTATTCAATATAACAAATATTACCTGCATACTTTTACGGTTTTAATAATTATTGTTGAATTTTAGTATCATCATTTATTTATATTATCTTTATTTAATTTAAACATTTTTACCTAAATATTTGTATGGTTTTAATGTTTATTGTTGAATTTTAGTATCATAATTTATTTTTATTATTATGTATTGAATATAAAAACATTACCTAAATATTTGTATGGTTTTATTATTTATTGTAAAATGTATTTCCATAATTTGTTACTATTACTTAATTTTTTAACTTTATTCGATTGTACACTGCTACACAAGCTGTACACGGACTTCTCTAAAGTACGTCTAAGTGTACTTCCTCATAGGGAACAAGACAACACGTGTTTTCAATCAACTTCCTGTATAAACGCAGCCAGGTGAGATTCACTTGTGGCTGGGTGACCCAAGGGTGACCTTTGCCCCCCCAGCGTTGGCGTTGAGCAGTATTGATTGGAAGCTGACGCCTGAACCAACGAGTGCGGGGTTGAGGGCCACGGGGTCGCTGGAGGCCACGTCCCCAGGAACAGGCGGCCTGGTAAACAGCGCGAAAGACGGCCAAATGGAAGAAAGTTCCCCAGGAAAAGGACCAACCTTCACTGTGATCATGAAACTTTTATTATAATGACTAAAATAATCTTTGCAAAAATAATCAATGCGATTTAGCAAACCTGAAACTGTTCTGTGGCCAAAAATGGGTCGTTCTTGAAAGAACTCCTCATAGGGACTTTGACCAAATGTTCAAGTGACAGATGCCAGATTTTAGAATCATAATTTATTTGTAATATTTTTATTGATTATACAAATATTACCTAAATATTTGTATGGTTGTATGATTTATGGTTACATTTTAGAATCATAATTTATTTATATTGTTTGTATTTGATACATAATTATTATCTAAATATTTGTATGATTTTTATATTTATTGTTACATTTTATTATCATAATTTATTTGTGTTATTTTTATTGGATATAAAAATATTACTTAAATATTTGTATGGTTTTATTATTTAATGTAAAATGTATTACCATAATTTGTTACTATTATTTAATTTTAATACAATTTATTTGTATTATTTTTATTGGATATACAAATATTACCTAAATATTTGTATGGTTTTAATGTTTATTGTTAAATTTTAGTCTTGTAATTTATTTGTATTATTTTTATTGGATATACAAATATGACCTAAATGTTTGTATGGTTTTAATGTTTATTGTTAGTATCATAATTTATTTGTATTAATTTTATTGGATATAAAATTATTAACTATATATTTGTATGGTTTTAATATTTATTGTTAACTTTTCGTATTATCGATCGTTTATATTATTTGTATTCTATATAAAAAATATTACCTAAGTATTTGTACGGTTATAACATTTACTGTTAAATTTTAATATCATAAATTATTTTATCTTATTTTTTTCAATATAAAAATATTACCTAAATATTCGTATGGTTATAATATTTATTCCTACGTTTTACTATCATAATTTGTTCATATTATTTGTATTCAATATAAAAATATTACCTAAATATTTGTATGGTTTTTTGATTTATTGTTAAGTTTTACTATCATAATTTATTCATATTATTTGTATTCAATATAAAAATATTACCTAAATATTTGTATGTTTTTTAATATGTATTGTTAACTTAATGCGATTTAGCAAACCAGAAACTGTTCTGTGGCCAAAAATGGGTCGTTCTTGAAAGAACTCCTCATAGGGACTTTGACCAAATGTTCAAGTGACAGATGCAAAATTTTAGTATCATAATTTATTTGCAATATTTTTATTGATTATAAAAATATTACCTAAATATTTGTATGGTTGTATTATTTATGGTTACATTTTAGTATCATAATTTATTTTTTTATTTTTTTTTCAATATAAAAATATTACCTAAATATTCGTATGGTTATAATATTTATTCCTACGTTTTACTATCATAATTTGTTCATATTATTTGTATTCAATATAAAAATATTACCTAAATATTCGTATGGTTATAATATTTATTCCTACGTTTTACTATCATAATTTCTTCATATTATTTGTATTCAATATAAAAATATTACCTAAATATTTGTATGTTTTTTAATATGTATTGTTAACTTAATGCGATTTAGCAAACCTGAAACTGTTCTGTGGCCAAAAATGGGTCGTTCTTGAAAGAACTCCTCATAGGGTCTTTGACCAAATGTTCAAGTGACAGATGCGAAATTTTAGTATCATAATTTATTTGTAATATTTTTATTGTTTATAAAAATATTACCTAAATATTTGTATGGTTGTATTATTTATGGTTACATTTTAGTATCATAATTTATTTATATTGTTTGTATTTGATACATAATTATTATCTAAATATTTGTATGATTTTAATATTTATTGTTACATTTTATTATCATAAATTATTTGTGTTATTTTTATTGGACATAAAAATATTACTTAAATATTTGTATGGTTTTATTATTTATTGTAAAATGTATTACCATAATCTGTTACTATTATTTAATTTTAATACAATTTATTTGTATTATTTTTATTGGATATACAAATATTACCTAAATATTTGTATGGTTTTAATGTTTATTGTTAAATTTTATTTTTATAATTTATTTGTATTATTTTTATTGGATATACAAATATGACCTAAATGTTTGTATGGTTTTAATGTTTATTGTTAAATTTTAGTATCATAATTTATTTGTATTAATTTTATTGGATATAAAATGATTACCTATATATTTGTATGGTTTTAATAATTATTGTTAACTTTTAGTATCATCGATCATTTATATTATTTGTATTCAATATACAAATATTACCTAAATATTTGTATGGTTATAATATTTACTGTTAAATTTTAATATCATAATTTATTTATATTATTTTTATTAAATATAAAAATATTACCTAAATATTTGTATGGTTATAATATTTATTCCTACGTTTAACTATCATAATTTGTTCATATTATTTGTATTCAATATAAAAATATTACCTAAATATTTGTATGGTTATAATATTTACTGTTAAATTTTAATATCATAATTTATTTATATTATTTGTATTCAATATAAAAATATTACCTAAATATTTGTATGTTTTTTAATATGTATTGTTAACTTAATGCGATTTAGCAAACCTGAAACTGTTCTGTGGCCAAAAACGGGTCGTTCTTGAAAGAACTCCTCATAGGGACGTTGACCAAATGTTCAAGTGACAGATGCGAGACATGCAGGCACATTTTGCATACGCCATAAAATGTGGGCGTGGCATAAGTGCAGGCCATGACAAAGATGTCACAAAGAAGCGATGTGCTGGCTGTTCAAATAATCGAGTGTTCTTTCCAGAGAAAGCGACCGCATTTGACCCCGTCAGAGCAGTTGGCTCCGTGTGGCCAAAAGCGGCGTTTGGCGAGGGTCAGCGTGCCCCTCAGAGGCCTGATAATAATAGGAAAAATGTTGAAAAGTTCCAACGCTGCGTACTTTGGAGCGGGCAGCGGCTCAACCAGCAAACAAGTTGATGGAAGAGACAAGCAGGCCAAGTCTTGCACACGCTTTCAGGGAAAGTGCAACACAAGATGCTCTAATTCTTGGCAAATAAAGAATATTCCACTAAAATTCACTTTTATGAACTTTAAACCGTTGCTAATGTCAGCTGATATTTTGCCTTTTTTTTTTTGCTTCGGGTTACAAAACACAAAAAAGTGTACTAAGACTTATCAAATGTCTCAATTTCATGTTCTGTTGGCAGATTTGTTTTTTGTTGTTTTTTTAAGCTACTCAGATTTCAGTGAAAATTTGACTTAAGATAAACAAATTGATTTGAAGTAGAAACTCCTGGGTGACAAAAAATGTGTTTTTATCCATTGTTTCGCGGCAGGGTAAGGTATATATATATATATATATATATATATATATATATATATATATATATATATATATATATATATATATATATATATATATATATATATATATATATATATATACATACATATATATATATATATATACATATATATATATATATATATATATATATATATATATATATATAGATGTAGATATATATATATATATATATATATATATATATATATATATATACATACATATATATATATATATATATACATATATATATATATATATATATATATATATATATATATAGATGTAGATATATATATATATATATATATATATATATATATACATATATATATATATATATATATATATATATATATATATACACATATACATCTATTTATATTTATAGAGGTATATACATATATACATCTATATACTGTATATATATATATATATATATATATATATATATATATATATATATATATATATATATATATATATTTATAGAGGTATATACATATATACATCTATATACTATATATATATATATATATATATATATATATATATATATATATATATATATATATATATATATATATATATATATATATACATATACATCTATATATATTTATAGAGGTATATACATATATACATCTATATACTATATATATATATATATATATATATATATATATATATATATATATATATATATATATATATATATATATATATCTACATCTATATATACCTCTATAAATATATATAGATGTATATGAATATATATATATATATATATATATATATATATATATATATATATATATATATATATATATATATATATATATATATATATATATATATATATATATATATATATATATATATATATATTTGACACATGGAAAATAAGGAGCAGGAGAAAGGCATATTAAAATGTCAAGGCATAAAGGAAAGGAAATGTCACCAAAAGCATGGAAAACACTCAAACAATAAAAGCAAACAAAATTCTAAAAATCCCATTAAATATATACCTCTTAAAATAAACCTGCAAAAAATAATGAATGCTAAAAAGTGTAAGAAAATAGTGCAAAGTGTGAAAATGTGAGCATGGAGGAACCCGAGAAGAACTATTCTCTGCAGGTTTAGTGCCGGGAAAGATACAGCTGTGCTCTAAAGGGCGAGCCCCTTGCATCATTTAAAGACCACATTGGTCTGACTACGGTCTGTTTTTTTTTTTTAAATCCCCAAAAACTGCCATTCTGTCGAGGTAACTTTTCCTCTTTTACCCACAATTTCTTCTTTTTTACTTCCTCTTCTCACTCCATGCAGAGAATCCACCGCCAGACAACCCAACTTGATAGTTGATCCTGCTACCTGATTGGCTGCTAGCATGCCCCTCCCACTGATCAGTGATCATTAAAAATCGGACTAGAACTCTTCAAAGCTGACAAGAGGTGGCTCCCACAATGCATTGCTACTAATCCATCTATTCCTCCTCCTTATTTAGCAATCAAAATGATTTTTTTTTCTTCGAGCACACTTGAAAAAAGGGTGTGTCGTCATCCGGTGACACAAGTTCTGCAGAAACCTCCGGGGTGTGCGTGGCGTGCGGGGAGGTCAAATAAGATCCGGACTTGGACGAGGTCACCTCCTTAGCCGCCATGAATCAGCCCAACGTCAACAAGCCGGGCCCACTCCCACTGGACTCTTGTTTCCATGACGACATGAAGTGTCTTTCAAGAACTAGGTCGTCAAGTGCAGTGGCGGTCAAAAGTGTACGTACACGTGTAAAGAACATCATGGCACGGCTGTCTGGAGTTTAAGTCAGGACTTAAACCTGAATTCTAGCCTGATGTAGCCATTCCTTTACCTCTTTTGAGGTGTGTTTGGTGGTCATTGTCCTGTTGGAACACCCAACTGCGCCCAAGACTCAACTCCAGGGTGATGATTTTGGAGCCAATCCTCCTTTTTCATTGTCCCATTTAAAGCAGCAGTTCCATTGGCAGCAAAACAGGCCCAGAGCATAATACTACCACCACCATGCTTGGCGGTAGGTGTGGTGTTCCTGGGATTAAAGGCCTCACCTTTTCTCCTCCAAGCATATTGCTGGGTATTGTGGCCAAACAGCTTCATTTGTGTTTCATCTGACCACAGAACTTTCCTCCAGAAGGTCTCATCTTTGTCCATGTGATGTCAGATGAAACAAAACATGTCACTGTTTTACAAGAACAACAACAAAAATGTGAGAATATTTTGATAAAAGTCCGAATTTTATATGACAATTGTCACCATTTTGCATTAAAAAGTAATAATTTTACACAAAAAAGTAATAATTTTAAACAAAAAAGTAATAATTTTACATAAAAAAGTAATAATTTTAAACAAAAAAGTAATAATTTTACATAAAAAAAGGAATAATTGTACATAAATGCAAAATGGTGACAATTGTCGTATAAAATTCTGACTTTTATCACAATATTCCCACATTTTTGTTGTTGTTCTTGTAAAACAGTGACATTTTTTGTTTCATCTGACATCACATGGACAAAGATGAGACCTTCTGGAGGAAAGTTCTGTGGTCAGATGAAACAAAAATGGAGCTGTTTGGCCACAATACCCAGCAATATCATTTTATGTTTCTGTAATATTGCAATATCTTAAAATTATTACTTTTTTTATGTACAATTATTCCTTTTTTTATGTAAAATTATTACTTTTTTATGTAAAATTATTACTTTTTTGTGTAAAATTATTACTTTTTTAATGTAAAATTATTACTTTTTTGTGTAAAATTATTACTTTTTTATGTAAAATTATTACTTTTTTGTGTAAAATTATTACTTTTTGTATGTAAAATTATTACTTTTTTGTGTAAAATGATTACTTTTTTATGTAAAATGATTACTTTTTTATTTAAAATTATTACTTTTTTGTGTAAAATTATTACTTTTTTGTGTAAAATTATTACTTTTTTGTGTAAAATTATTACTTTTTTAATGTAAAATTATTACTTTTTTGTTTAAAAATCTTACTTTTTTATGTAAAAATCTTACTTTTTTATGTAAAATTATTACTTTTTTATGTAAAATTATTACTTTTTTGTGTAAAAATCTTACTTTTTTATGTAAAATGATTACTTTTTTGTGTAAAATTATTACTTTTTTATATAAAAGTATTACTTTTTTTAATGTAAAATTATTACTTTTTTGTGTAAAATTATTACTTTTTTATGTAAAATTATTACTTTTTTTAATGTAAAATTATTACTTTTTTATGTAAAATTATTAATTTTTTTAATGTAAAATTATTACTTTTTTATGTAAAAATCTTACTTTTTTATGTAAAATTATTACTTTTTTTATGTAAAACTATTACTTTTTTGTGTAAAATTATTACTTTTTTATGTCAAATATTTACTTTTTTGTGTAAAATTATTACTTTTATATGTAAAAATATCACATTTTAATGCAAAATGGTGACAATTGTCATATTAAATTTGGACTTTTATCACAATATTGCCAATTTATTTAGTTGTTCTTGTACAACAGCTCCATTTTTGTTTCATCTGACATCACATGGACAAAGATGAGACCTTCTGTGGTCAGATGAAACAAAAATGGAGCTGTTTGGCCACAACACCCAGCAATATGTTTGGAGGAGAAAAGGTGAGGCCTTTAATCACAGGAACACCAAGCCTACCGCCAAGCATGGTGGGTGTTCCAACAGGACAATGACCCCAAACACACCTCAAAAGTGGTCAAAGAATGGCTAAATCAGGCTAGAATGAAAGTTTTAGAATGGCCTTTACCAAAGTCCTGACTTAAACGTGTGGACAATGCTGAAGAAACAAGTCCATGTCAGAAAAGCAACACATTTAGCTGAACTGCACCCATTTAGTCAAGAGGAGTGGTCAAAAACTCCAGCAGAAGCTTGTGGATGGCTACCAGGTGCGCCTGTGCAGTAACAATGTGTTTTAGGGCTTGTTGTTGTCATACCCGTGGAGGAAATGTGACCTGCACCACGACACGTGCGGCGTGCGGAAGAGGACCACGGTGCGCTAGACTAAACATCAACACGGCCAGAGTTTACGTTGGGGGCTTGAGGGAGTGTGACAGCGCCGCACGGCTGCTAGCGGCAACATTAACACAGGCGGGGCAGATGTGCGACGTCAAGCCACGCTCGGGTTTTGTTGCTGATTGTTTACCCGCTTTTCCAGGGGTGTGCGAGGACATTTATACTAAAGGTAAACACGCCAGGCTACAGGATAGTAGGAGCTAGCAGGGACAATATTGGAAACAATGCAATGTCATACTTACCGACATCTTAGAAGTAGGCTAACTTCTCTTATGTTGTCATGCTAATGTTAGCATGCTAACATTTTATGCTAGCATTTTTGCTAATTGTATCTGTTTGAACCTAAATATGAACACTATATATCAGAAGTATGCTAACTTTTCTACGTTGTCATGCTAGCGTTACCATGCTAACATTTCATGCTAGTATTTTTGGCTAATTTAAATGTTTGAACCAATAAAGAAATTGGATTTTAATACTTGGTGTCGTCGTTCAAGTATATTAGCTGTTCTTATGTTTGCATGTTACTGTTAGCATGTTAGCATTTCAACTGATTTTTATTCATTAAAACCTAAATATCCTGGCTTTTGATACTTGGCGCTTATGTCATCATGCTAACGTTAGCATGCCAACATTATATGCTAGCATTTTTGCTAATTTTATCTGTTTGAACCTAAATATGAATGCTTTTTATACTTGTCGCCGTGTCAGAAGTATGCTAACTTTCCTACGTTGTCATGCCGGCGTTACCATGCTAACATTGCATGCTAGGGTTAGGGTTAGGGTTAGGGGTTAGGGTTAGGGTTAGGGTTAGGGTTAGGGTTAGGGTTAGGGTTAGGGTTAGGGTTTAGGGTTAGGGTTAGGGTTAGGGTTAGGGTTAGGGTTAGGGTTAGGGTTAGGGTTAGGGTTAGGGTTAGGGTTAGGGTTTGAGTATTAGGGTTAGGGTTAGGGTTAGGGTTAGGGTTAGTATTTTGGCTGATTTAAATGTTTGAACCAATAAAAAAAATGATTTTAATACTTGGTGTCGTCGTTAACTGTTCTTATGTTTACATGCTACTGTTAGCATGTTAGCATTTCAACTGATTTTTTTTTCCGTTAAAACCTAAATATCCTGGCTTTTGATACTTGGCGCCATTTTAGAAGTATGTTATTTCTCTTATGTCATCATGCTATCGTTAGCATGCTAACATTATATGTTAGCATTTTTGCTAATTTTATTTGTTTTTAAACCTAAATATGAATGTTTTTTATACTTGTCGCCGTATCAGAAGTATGCTAACTTTTCTATGTTACCATGCTAACATTTCAGGCTAGTATTTTGGCTAATTTAAATGTTTGAACCAATAAAAAATTTGAATTTTAATACTTGGTGTCGTCGTTCAAGTATGTTAACTGTTCTTATGTTTGCATGTTACGGTTAGCATGCTAGCATTTCAACTGATTTTTATTTGTTAAAATCTAAATATCCTAGCTTTTGATACTTGTCGCCATATCAGAAGTATGCTAACTTTTCTATGTTATCATGCTAACATTTCAGGCTACTATTTTGGCTAATTTAAATGTTTGAACCAAAAAAAAAACAAAGGGATTTTAATACTTGGTGTCGTCGTTCAAGTATCATTAGCATGCTAAAATTTTATGCAGGCATTTTTGCTAATTGTATCTGTTTGAACCTAAATATGAATGCGTTTTATACCTGTCGCCGTATCAGAAATAAGCTAACTTTCCTACATTGTCATGCTAGTGTTACCATGCTAAAAATGCTAAAATTTCATGCTAGTATTTTGGCTAATTTAAATGTTTGAACCAATAAAAAAATAGGATTTTAATACTTGGTGTCGTCGTTCAAGTATGTTAACTGTTCTTATGTTTACATGCTACTGTTAGCATGCTAGCATTTCAACTGATTTTTATTCATTAAAACCCAAATATCCTGGCTTTTGATACTTGGCGCCATTTTAGAAGTATGTTATTTCTCTTATGACATCATGCTAACGTTAGCATGCTAACATTATATGCTAGCATTTTTGCTATTTTTATCTGTTTGAACCTAAATATGAATGTTTGTTATACTTGTCGCCATATCAGAAGTATGCTAACTTTTCTATGTTATCATGCTAAAATTTCAGGCTACTATTTTGGCTAATTTAAATGTTTGAACCAAAAAAAAAAAAAAAAAAGGGATTTTAATACTTGGTGTCGTCGTTCAAGTATCATTAGCACTCCGCTTCAATTTAAAGACAGTATAAGTCCATTCCAGACGGCCAATAATAATATTTTGATGGATAAATGTCCACCGTTTAGACGTCATGTTATCGCCTCGTTGTGCTTGAGTACGGTGCAGACTAGATCCACAGTGACGTGTGTGTCAATAATGCAAATAAGCAAGTAAACAGCCTTGCCAAGTTTTGTTCTAGCACAATCTG
>NC_084733.1:4396809-4400634 GCF_033978785.1 Entelurus aequoreus | reverse complement strand
AAATGCAAAGTAAAGCCTATTTAATAGAAATATTATTTTTTACAACATTACGGCCCCTCCCTTCCCGTGTCATGACTCTTACCACATCAAAAAATCAACACAAGATGTCAAAACGGCCAAAACTGTCAGGTGCCCAGGGAAGAAAAAAGAGAAAAGAAGAGGAGAAACGAGAAAGAGACAGAGGTAGCAGGTAGGTAACGTTAGCCTACATGAAATTATTTGTCTGTTACAGAATGTGATAGTAACCTGGCTTTTTAGCATTAAGTTAATGCTACATGATTCGGCAATTGCTAATCAATAAATAGCTAGTTCTGTTTTAACGTCAGGTTAATATTGTGGAGGGGGCTAAATTGTTATGGAAAATAATAATGTAACGTTAGGTAGTTAAAGTACTCCCACCTTACATTCCTCAGGGACATTTGTATTAGATCTTTTAAGCAGGTGTTTTTTGTTTACATTGTTATTGCCTTCTGGTTAGCTAATGTTTGCCCTGCAGGTAATAGTCACTTTTCCACCCCTTTATATATCAGGCATAGTTGTAAGCCTAGTTGTTAAAGTGCACATCATTAATGTTAATTAAGTAATATCACATGAGAGGGAATGCTGTTTTTTAACTTGAGCACTGCTGTGATTCGGTTAAAGATAATCATAACATAACATTCTCATATAATAGGTTCATTTGCTTTCTTTAAGTAAAAAAAAAGGTCAAAGACAAAGCTATTCGGTTTCTTGTGAGTATAATAATAATAATAATAATAATACCTGAGATTTATATAGCGCTTTTCTAAGTACCCAAAGTCGCTTTACATGTTAAAAACCCATCATTCATTCACACCTGGTGGTGGTAAGCAACTTTCATAGCCACAGCTGCCCTGGGGTAGACTGCCGATGTGGGGGGGCGCCACCTAAAATCTTGCCTAGGGCGCCAGATTGTTTAGGGCCAGGCCTGGGAATGTACACTGTAAAAAAAAATTCTGTAAAAAAAACGGTCATCTACTGGCAGCTACGGCTGCCAAACGAAAACCATCAAATTAAAGTAAAACATTGTAAACCAAATAATGATCAAAAACATTATATTTGCAGACATTTTCATGAAACGTTTTGCGGAAAAACATCGTCATTTTACAAATTTTTACTAAATTATTAACATCAACCACCTTTAATAAAGTGACGATGCAAACAGTTCCGCAGAAAAAATACCATTATTTTACACATTTTTTCTGAATTGTTAAGATCAACCACCTTTAAAGGCCTACTGAAATGAATTTTTTTTATTCAAACGGGGATAGCAGATCCATTCTATGTGTCATACTTGATCATTTTGCGATATTGCCATATTTTTGCTGAAAGGATTTAGTAGAGAACAACGACGACAAAGTTCGCAACTTTTGGTCTCTGATATAAAAAAAAAAGCCTTGCCTGTACCGGAAGTAGCGTGACGTTGTCAGTTGTTCGATTCCTCATATTTTCCTATTGTTTTCAACGCAGCTAGAGCTATTCGGACCATTACCCCATTAATTTGAGCGCGAATGAAAGAATCGTGGATGAGGCACGTTAGAGTGACGGACTAGAATGCAGTGAAATACATATTTTTTTCGCTCTGACCGTAACTTAGGTACAAGCTGGCTCATTGGATTCCACACTCTCTCCTTTTTCTATTGTGGATCACGGATTTGTATTTTAAACCACCTGGGATACTATATCCTCTTGAAAATGAGAGTCGAGAACGTGAAATGGACATTCACAGTGACTTTTATCTCCACGACAATACATCGGCGAAGCTCTTTAGCTATGCAGCTAACGCGATAGCACATCGGGCTTAAATGCAGATAGAAACAAAATAAATAAACCCCTGACTGGAAGGATAGACAGAAGATCAACAATACTATTAAACCATGGACATGTAAATACACGGTTAATAATTTCCAGTCTGGCGAAGCTTAACAATGCTGTTGCTAACGACACCATTGAAGCTAACTTAGCAACGGGACCTCACAGAGCTATGCTAAAAACATTAGCTATCCACCTACGCCAGCCAGCCCTCATCTGCTCATCAACACCCGTGCTCACCTGCGTTCCAGCGATCGACGATCATAGATGCGGTCAGCGGCCCGGAGACGGAGGAAATCAAGGTGAGGTCGGCGGCTAGCGCATCTGCTATCCAAGTCAAAGTCCTCCTGGTTGTGTTGCTACAGCCAGCCGCTAATACACAGATCCCACCTACAACTTTCTTCTTTGCAACCGGAAGTTTAGCGGGAAATGTAAAATGTCACTTTATAAGTTAACCCGGCCGTATTGGCATGTGTTGCAATGTTAAGATTTCATCATTGATATATAAACTATCAGACTGCGTGGTCGCTAGTAGTGGCTTTCAGTAGGCCTTTAAGTGCTTTTAAATCTAAACTGAGAGAGATTGAAGCAGCGATCAGTTGTCTGTAACACTTTTACTTGATGTCCATCCTGTCATTTTAATGTGTTATGGGAATGTAACTTTATGTGTAACTTTGCTGCCTCTTGGCCAGGACTCCCTTCAACGAGAGGTTTTTAATGTCAGTGTTTTTTCCTGGTTAATAATAATAATAATAATAATAATAATATATTTTATTTGTAAAAGCACTTTAAATTGAGCAAACAACCTCAAAGTGCTACAGTGCATTAAAAAAATACAAATAAAAACTAGAACAGCTTTATAGCTAGAATTAGCACGCATATAACAGCAGCTCCTTGAATTCCTTGAATTCCTTCTAAGTCTATCTGATAGCTCAGTCACAGCTCTTTTTATTACCAAATATGTGTTATATGTGTTTTATGTCGCACGTTTGCACCAAGAAAAATTCCTAGTTTGTGAACCCGTTCTCAAACAATGGCAATGGCAATAAAACTATTCTGAAAACTATTCTATTCTATTCATATATCTGAAAAAAGGCTCTTTTTTTCTTCTTTAAAGAAGGGTTTTTAAGCCTTTTTCAAAAGCATTCACAGTCTGTGGTGCCCTCAGGTGGTCAGGGAGCGCTTTCCACAGACTGGGAGCGACGGAGCAGAAAGCCCGGTCTCCCATTGTTCGGAGCTTGGTCCTTGGAGGTTGGAGGACGTTAGCCTTTCCGGAGCGGAGGTGTCGTTTGGAGGATTTAGGGGCATTTTTACCACTGTGTTACATGGCCTTTCCTTTTAACAACATCCAGTAAAGGTTTGGGAACTGAAAAGACACATTTTTGAAGTGGAATTATTCCCCGTTCTTGCTTGATGTACAGCTTGAGTTGTTCAACAGTCCGGGGGTCTCCGTTGTGGTATTTTAGGCTTCATAATGCACCACACATTTTCAACGGGAGACAGGTCTGGACTACAGGCAGGCCAGTCTAGTACCCGCACTCTTTTACTATGAAGCCACGCTGTTGTAACACGTGGCTTGGCATTGTCTCGCTGAAATAAGCAGGGGCGTCCATGATAACAACATATGTTGCTCCAAAAGCTGTATGTACCTTTCAGCATTAATGGTGCCTTCACAGATGTGTAAGTTACCCATGTCTTGGCCACTAATACACCCCCATACCATCACACATGCTGCCTTTTACACTTTCACCCTAGAACAGTCCGCATGGTTCTTTTCCTCTTTGGTCCACAGTTTCCCAAAACATTTTGAAATGTGGACTCGTCAGACCGCAGAACACTTTTCCACTTTGCATCGGTCCATCTTAGATGAGCTCAGGCCCAGCGAAGCCGGCGGCGTTTCTGGGTGTTGTTGATAAATGGCTTTCGCCTTACACAGTAGAGTTTTAACTTGCTTTTACAGATGTAGCGACCAACTGTAGTTACTCACAGTGGTTT